>NW_027516023.1:0-66746 GCF_048772815.1 Callospermophilus lateralis | reverse complement strand
CTGCTAATAGATAGATGTGTTTGAAACTCTAAATCAAACACGGTTTGTGCTAGCTCCTTGAAATTTGACCAAATGAAGTAGTTCTAAGTTCTATTTCTATGGTTTGTTTCCTCTTGAAGTACCCCATGCAGAGACTGGCGAAAAACACTTTCGTTTGAAAGGGGTTGCCAGCTTCCAAAAAACTACTAGTTTGCTGAAATCTCAGCAAACATTTTTTCACCAAATCTTGATGATACTTGGTGGTAATGATCAGTTCACTAATCCCTCTTGGCTACCCAATTTTTATTCTTCTAGGTGAAGCATTCGTTTCCAGTAACAGTTTGAATTTTTAGGTTTCACTCTGTTTTCTTATACATAGATAGCTGTGTTTGGAATTCTAAATCAAACACGGTTTGTTCTAGCTCATTGAAACTTGACCAAATGAAGTAGTTCTAAGTTCTATCTCTATGGTTTTTCTCCTCTTGAAATACCCCATGCAGAGACTGGCGAAAAACACTTTCGTTTGAAAGGGGTTGCCAAGCTTCCAAAAAACTACTAGTTTGCTGAAATCTCAGCAAACATTTTTTCACCAAATCTTGATGATACTTGGTGGTAATGATCAGTTCACTAATCCCACTTGGCTGCCCAACTTTCATTCTTCTAGGTTCAAGCGTTCGTTTCCAGTAACAGTTTGAATTTTTAGGATTCACTCTGTTTTCTCATACATAGATAGCGGTGTTGGAATTCTAAATCAAACACGGTTTCTGCTAGCTCCGTGATACTTGACCAAATGAAGTAGTTCTAAGTTCTATCTCTATGGTTTGTTTCTTCTTGAAGTACCCCATGCAGAGACTGGCGAAAAACACTTTCGTTTGAAAGGGGTTGCCAAGCTTACAAAAAACTACTAGTTTGATGAAATCTCAGCAAACATTTTTTCACCAAATCTTGATGATACTTGGTGGTAATGATCATTTAACTAATCCCACTTGGCTGCCCAACTTTCACTCTTCTAGGTTCAAGCGTTCGTTTCCAGTAACACTTTGAATTTTTAGGTTTCACTCTGTTTTCTGCTATATAGATAGATGTGTTTGAAACTCTAAATCAAACACGGTTTGTGCTAGCTCCTTGAAACTTGAACAAATGAAGTAGTTCTAAGTTCTATCTCTATGGTTTGTTTCTCTTGAAGTACCCCATGCAGAGACTGGCGAAAAACACTTTCGTTTGAAAGGGTGGCCAAGCTTCCAAAAAACTACTAGTTTGCTGAAATCTCAGCAAACATTTTTTCACCAAATCTTGATGATACTTTGTGGTAATGATCAGTTCACCTAGCCCACTTGGCTGCCCAATTTTTACTCTTCTAGGTTCAAGCGTTCGTTTCAAGTAACACTTTGAATTTTTAGGTTTCACTCTGTTTTCTGCTATTATAGATAGATGTGTTTGAAACTCTAAATCAAACACGGTTTGTGCTAGCTCCTTGAAACTTTACCAAATGAAGTAGTTCTATGTTCCATCTCTATGGTTTGTTCCTCTTGAAGTACACCATGCAGAGACTGGCGAAAAACACTTTCGTTTGAAAGGGGTGGCCAAGCTTCCAAAAAACTACTAGTTTGCTGAAATCTCAGCAACATTTTTTCAACAAAACTTGATGATACTTGGTGGTAATTATCAGTTCACTAATCCCACTTGGATACCCAATTTTTATTCTTCTAGGTTGAAGCATTCGTTTCCAGTAACAGTTTGAATTTTTAGGATTCACTCTGTTTTCTCCTACACAGATAGCTCTGTTTGGAATTCTAAATCAAACACGGTTTGTGCTAGCTCCTTGAAACTTGACCAAATGAAGTAGTTCTAAGTTCTATCTCTATGGTTTGTTTCTTCTTGAAGTACCCCATGCAGAGACTGGCGAAAAACACTTTCGTTTGAAAGGGGTTGCCAAGCTTCCAAAAAACTACTAGTTTGCTGAAATCTCAGCAAACATTTTTTCACCAAATCTTGATGATACTTGGTGGTAACGATCAGTTCACTAATCCCACTTGGCTGCCCAACTTTCACTCTTCTAGGTTCAAGCGTTCGTTTCCAGTAACACTTTGAATTTTTAGGTTTCACTCTGTTTTCTGCTATATAGATAGAAGTGTTTTGAAACTCTAAATCAAACACGGTTTGTGCTAGCTCCGTGAAACTTGACCAAATGAAGTAGTTCTAAGTTCTATCTCTATGGTTTGTTTCCTCTTGAAGTACCCCATGCAGAGACTGGCGAAAAACGCTTTCGTTTGAAAGGGGTTGCCAAGCTTCCAAAAAACTACTAGTTTGCTGAAATCTCAGCAAACATTTTTTCACCAAATCTTGATGATACTTGGTGGTAATGATCAGTTCACTAATCCCTCTTGGCTACCCAATTTTTATTCCTCTAGGTTGAAGCATTCGTTTCCAGTAATAGTTTGAATTTTTAGGTTTCACTCTGTTTTCTTATACATAGATAGCTGTGTTTGGAATTCTAAATCAAACACGGTTTGTTCTAGCTCCTTGAAACTTGACCAAATGAAGTAGTTCTAAGTTCTATCTCTATGGTTTTTCTCCTCTTGAAATACCCCATGCAGAGACTGGCGAAAAACACTTTCGTTTGAAAGGGGTTGCCAAGCTTCCAAAAAACTACTAGTTTGCTGAAATCTCAGCAAACATTTTTTCACCAAATCTTGATGATACTTGGTGGTAATGATCAGTTCACTAATCCCACTTGGCTGCCCAACTTTCATTCTTCTAGGTTCAAGCGTTCGTTTCCAGTAACACTTTGAATTTTTAGGTTTCACTCTGTTTCCTGCTATATAGATAGATGTGTTTGAAACTCTAAATCAAACACGGTTTGTGCTAGCTCCGTGAAACTTGACCAAATGAAGTAGTTCTAAGTTCTATTTCTATGGTTTGTTTCCTCTTGAAGTACCCCATGCAGAGACTGGCGAAAACACTTTCGTTTGAAAGGGGTTGCCAAGCTTCCAAAAAACTACTTTTTGATGAAATCTCAGCAAACATTTTTTCACCAAATCTTGATGATACTTGGTGGTAATGATCAGTTCACTAATCCCACTTGGCTGCCCAACTTTCACTCTTCTAGGTTTCAAGCGTTCGTTTCCAGTAACACTTTGAATTTTTAGGTTTCACTCTGTTTTCTGTTATATAGATAGATGTGTTTGAAACTCTAAATCAACACGGTTTGTGCTAGCTCCTTGAAACTTGACCAAATGAAGTAGTTCTAAGTTCTATCTCTATGGTTTGTTTTTTCTTGAAGTAACTCTTGCAGAGACTGGCGAAAAACACTTTCGTTTGAAAGGGGTTGCCAAGCTTCCAAAAAACTACTAGTTTGCTGAAATCTCAGCAAACCCTTTTTCACCAACTCTTGATGATACTTGGTGGTAATGATCAGTTCACTAATCCCACTTGGCTGCCCAACTTTCATTCTTCTAGGTTCAAGCGTTCGTTTCCAGTAACAGTTTGAATTTTTAGGATTCACTCTGTTTTCTCATACATAGATAGCGGTGTTTGGAATTCTAAATCAAACACGGTTTCTGCTAGCTCCGTGATACTTGACCAAATGAAGTAGTTCTAAGTTCTATCTCTATGGTTTGTTTCTTCTTGAAGTACCCCATGCAGAGACTGGCGAAAAACACTTTCGTTTGAAAGGGGTTGCCAAGCTTACAAAAAACTACTAGTTTGATGAAATCTCAGCAAACATTTTTTCACCAAATCTTGATGATACTTGGTGGTAATGATCATTTAACTAATCCCACTTGGCTGCCCAACTTTCACTCTTCTAGGTTCAAGCGTTCGTTTCCAGTAACACTTTGAATTTTTAGGTTTCACTCTGTTTTCTGCTATATAGATAGATGTGTTTGAAACTCTAAATAAAACACGGTTTGTGCTAGCTCCTTGAAACTTGAACAAATGAAGTAGTTCTAAGTTCTATCTCTATGGTTTGTTTTCTCTTGAAGTACCCCATGCAGAGACTGGCGAAAAACAGTTTCGTTTGAAAGGGGTGGCCAAGCTTCCAAAAAACTACTAGTTTGCTGAAATCTCAGCAAACATTTTTTCACCAAATCTTGATGATACTTGGTGGTAATGATCAGTTCACCTAGCCCACTTGGCTGCCCAATTTTTACTCTTCTAGGTTCAAGCGTTCGTTTCAAGTAACACTTTGAATTTTTAGGTTTCACTCTGTTTTCTGCTATATAGATAGATGTGTTTGAAACTCTAAATCAAACACGGTTTGTGCTAGCTCCTTGAAACTTTACCAAATGAAGTAGTTCTATGTTCCATCTCTATGGTATGTTCCTCTTGAAGTACACCATGCAGAGACTGGCGAAAAACACTTTCGTTTGAAAGGGGTGGCCAAGCTTCCAAAAAACTACTAGTTTGCTGAAATCTCAGCAAACATTTTTTCAACAAAACTTGATGATACTTGGTGGTAATTATCAGTTCACTAATCCCACTTGGATACCCAATTTTTATTCTTCTAGGTTGAAGCATTCGTTTCCAGTAACAGTTTGAATTTTTAGGATTCACTCTGTTTTCTCCTACACAGATAGCTCTGTTTGGAATTCTAAATCAAACACGGTTTGTGCTAGCTCCTTGAAACTTGACCAAATGAAGTAGTTCTAAGTTCTATCTCTATGGTTTGTTTCTTCTTGAAGTACCCCATGCAGAGACTGGCGAAAAACACTTTCGTTTGAAAGGGGTTGCCAAGCTTCCAAACACTACTAGTTTGCTGAAATCTCAGCAAACATTTTTTCACCAAATCTTAATGATACTTGGTGGTAACGATCAGTTCACTAATCCCACTTGGCTGCCCAACTTTCACTCTTCTAGTTTCAAGCGTTCGTTTCCAGTAACACTTTGAATTTTTAGGTTTCACTCTGTTTTCTGCTATATAGATAGAAGTGTTTGAAACTCTAAATCAAACACGGTTTGTGCTAGCTCCGTGAAACTTGACCAAATGAAGTAGTTCTAAGTTCTATCTCTATGGTTTGTTTCCTCTTGAAGTACCCCATGCAGAGACTGGCGAAAAACGCTTTCGTTTGAAAGGGGTTGCCAAGCTTCCAAAAAACTACTAGTTTGCTGAAATCTCAGCAAACATTTTTTCACCAAATCTTGATGATACTTGGTGGTAATGATCAGTTCACTAATCCCACTTGGCTGCCCAACTTTCACTCTTCTAGGTTCAAGCGTTCGTTTCCAGTAACACTTTGAATTTTTAGGTTTCACTCTGTTTTCTGCTATATAGATAGATGTGTTTGAAACTCTAAATCAAACACGGTGTGTGCTAGCTCTTTGAAACTTGACCAAATGAAGTAGTTCTAAGTTCTATCTCTATGGTTTGTTTCCTCTTGAAGTACCCCATGCAGAGACTGGCGAAAAACACTTTCGTTTGAAAGGGGTTGCCAAGCTTCCAAAAAACTACTAGTTTGCTGAAATCTCAGCAAACATTTTTTCACCAAATCTTGATGATACTTGGTGGTAATGATCAGTTCACTAATCCCACTTGGCTGCACAAATTTCACTCTTCTAGGTTCAAGCGTTCGTTTCCAGTAACACTTTGAATTTTTAGGTTTCACTCTGTTTTCTGCTATATAGATAGATGTGTTTGAAACTCTAAATCAAACACGGTGTGTGCTAGCTCCTTGAAACTTGACCAAATGAAGTAGTTCTAAGTTCTATCTCTATGGTTTGTTTCCTCTTGAAGTACCCCTTGCAGAGACTGGCCAAAAACACTTTCGTTTGAAAGTTGTTGCCAAGCTTCCAAAAAACTACTAGTTTGCTGAAATCTCAGCAAACATTTTTTCACCAAATCTTGATGATACTTGGTGGTAATGATCAGTTCACTAATCCCACTTGGCTACCCAATTTTTATTCTTCTAGGTTGAAGCATTCGTTTACAGTACCAGTTTGAATATTTAGGTTTCATTCTGTTTTCTCCTACATAGATAGATGTGTTTGGAATTCTAAATCAAACACGGTTTGTGCTAGCTCCTTGAAACTTGACCAAATGAAGTAGTTCTAAGTTCTATCTCTATGGTTTGTTTCCTCTTGAAGAACCCCATGCAGAGACTGGCGAAAAACACTTTCTTTTGAAAGGGGTTGCAAAGCTTCCAAAAAACTACTAGTTTGCTGAAATCTCAGCAAACATTTTTTCACCAAATCTTGATGATACTTGGTGGTAATGATCAGTTCACTAATCTCACTTGGCTGCCCAACTTTCACTCTTCTAGGTTCAAGCGTTCGTTTCCAGTAACACTTTGAATTTTTAGGTTTCACTCTGTTTTCTGCTATATAGATAGATGTGTTTGAAACTCAAAATCAAACACGGTTTGTGCTAGCTCTTTGAAATTTGACCAAATGAAGTCGTTCTAAGTTCGATCTCTATGGTTTGTTTCCTCTTGAAGTACCCCATGCAGAGACTGGCGAAAAACACTTTCGTTTGAAAGGGGTTGCCAAGCTTCCAAAAAACTACTAGTTTGCTGAAATCTCAGCAAACATTTTTTCACCAAATCTTGATGATACTTGGTGGTAATGATCAGTTCACTAATCCCACTTGGATACCCAATTTTTATTCTTCTAGGTTGAAGCATTCGTTTCCAGTAACAGTTTGAATTTTTAGGATTCACTCTGTTTTCTGCTATATAGATAGATGTGTTTGAAACTCTAAATCAAACACGGTTTGTGCTAGCTCCGTGAAACTTTACCAAATGAAGTAGTTCTATGTTCCATCTCTATGGTTTGTTTCCTCTTGAAGTACACCATGCAGAGACTGGCGAAAAACACTTTCGTTTGAAAGGGGTGGCCAAGCTTCCAAAAAACTACTAGTTTGCTGAAATCTCAGCAAACATTTTTTCACCAAATCTTGATGATACTTGGTGGTAATGATCAGTTCACTAATCACACTTGGCTGCCCAACTTTCATTCTTCTAGGTTCAAGCGTTCGTTTCCAGTAACACTTTGAATTTTTAGGTTTCACTCTGTTTCCTGCTATATAGATAGATGTGTTTGAAACTCTAAATCAAACACGGTTTGTGCTAGCTCCGTGAAACTTGACCAAATGAAGTAGTTCTAAGTTCTATCTCTATGGTTTGTTTCCTCTTGAAGTACCCCATGCAGAGACTGGCGAAAAACGCTTTCGTTTGAAAGGGGTTGCCAAGCTTCCAAAAAACTACTAGTTTGCTGAAATCTCAGCAAACATTTTTTCACCAAATCTTGATGATACTTGGTGGTAATGATCAGTTCACTAATCCCACTTGGCTGCCCAACTTTCACTCTTCTAGGTTCAAGCGTTCGTTTCCAGTAACACTTTGAATTTTTAGGTTTCACTCTGTTTTCTGCTATATAGATAGATGTGTTTGAAACTCTAAATCAAACACGGTGTGTGCTAGCTCCTTGAAACTTGACCAAATGAAGTAGTTCTAAGTTCTATCTCTATGGTTTGTTTCCTCTTGAAGTACCCCATGCAGAGACTGGCGAAAAACACTTTCGTTTGAAAGGGGTTGCCAAGCTTCCAAAAAACTACTAGTTTGCTGAAATCTCAGCAAACATTTTTTCACCAAATCTTGATGATACTTGGTGGTAATGATCAGTTCACTAATCCCACTTGGCTGCACAAATTTCACTCTTCTAGGTTCAAGCGTTCGTTTCCAGTAACACTTTGAATTTTTAGGTTTCACTCTGTTTTCTGCTATATAGATAGATGTGTTTGAAACTCTAAATCAAACACGGTGTGTGCTAGCTCCTTGAAACTTGACCAAATGAAGTAGTTCTAAGTTCTATCTCTATGGTTTGTTTCCTCTTGAAGTACCCCTTGCAGAGACTGGCCAAAAACACTTTCGTTTGAAAGTTGTTGCCAAGCTTCCAAAAAACTACTAGTTTGCTGAAATCTCAGCAAACATTTTTTCACCAAATCTTGATGATACTTGGTGGTAATGATCAGTTCACTAATCCCACTTGGCTACCCAATTTTTATTCTTCTAGGTTGAAGCATTCGTTTACAGTACCAGTTTGAATATTTAGGTTTCATTCTGTTTTCTCCTACATAGATAGATGTGTTTGGAATTCTAAATCAAACACGGTTTGTGCTAGCTCCTTGAAACTTGACCAAATGAAGTAGTTCTAAGTTCTATCTCTATGGTTTGTTTCCTCTTGAAGAACCCCATGCAGAGACTGGCGAAAAACACTTTCGTTTGAAAGGGGTTGCCAAGCTTCCAAAAAACTACTAGTTTGCTGAAATCTCAGCAAACATTTTTTCACCAAATCTTGATGATACTTGGTGGTAATGATCAGTTCACTAATCCCACTTGGATACCCAATTTTTATTCTTCTAGGTTGAAGCATTCGTTTCCAGTAACAGTTTGAATTTTTAGGATTCACTCTGTTTTCTGCTATATAGATAGATGTGTTTGAAACTCTAAATCAAACACGGTTTGTGCTAGCTCCGTGAAACTTTACCAAATGAAGTAGTTCTATGTTCCATCTCTATGGTTTGTTTAATCTTGAAGTACACCATGCAGAGACTGGCGAAAAACACTTTCGTTTGAAAGGGGTGGCCAAGCTTCCAAAAAACTACTAGTTTGCTGAAATCTCAGCAAACATTTTTTCACCAAATCTTGATGATACTTGGTGGTAATGATCAGTTCACTAATCACACTTGGCTGCCCAACTTTCATTCTTCTAGGTTCAAGCGTTCGTTTCCAGTAACACTTTGAATTTTTAGGTTTCACTCTGTTTCCTGCTATATAGATAGATGTGTTTGAAACTCTAAATCAAACACGGTTTGTGCTAGCTCCGTGAAACTTGACCAAATGAAGTAGTTCTAAGTTCTATCTCTATGGTTTGTTTCCTCTTGAAGTACCCCATGCAGAGACTGGCGAAAAACACTTTCGTTTGAAAGGGGTTGCCAAGCTTCCAAAAAACTACTTGTTTGATGAAATCTCAGCAAACATTTTTTCACCAAATCTTGATGATACTTGGAGGTAATGATCAGTTCACTAATCCCACTTGGCTGCCCAACTTTCACTCTTCTAGGTTCAAGCGTTCGTTTCCAGTAACACTTTGAATTTTTAGGTTTCACTCTGTTTTCTGTTATATAGATAGATGTGTTTGAAACTATAAATCAAACACGGTTTGTGCTAGCTCCTTGAAACTTGACCAAATGAAGTAGTTCTAAGTTCTATCTCTATGGTTTGTTTTTTCTTGAAGTAACCCTTGCAGAGACTGGCGAAAAACACTTTCGTTTGAAAGGGGTTGCCAAGCTTCCAAAAAACTACTAGTTTGCTGAAATCTCAGCAAACCTTTTTTCACCAAATCTTGATGATACTTGATGGTAATGATCAGTTCACTAATCCCACTTGGCTGCCCAACTTTCATTCTTCTAGGTTCAAGCGTTCGTTTCCAGTAACAGTTTGAATTTTTAGGATTCACTCTGTTTTCTCATACATAGATAGCGGTGTTTGGAATTCTAAATCAAACACGGTTTGTGCTAGCTCCGTGATACTTGACCAAATGAAGTAGTTCTAAGTTCTATCTCTATGGTTTGTTTCTTCTTGAAGTACCCCATGCAGAGACTGGCGAAAAACACTTTCGTTTGAAAGGGGTTGCCAAGCTTCCAAAAAACTACTAGTTTGATGAAATCTCAGCAAACATTTTTTCACCAAATCTTGATGATACTTGGTGGTAATGATCATTTAACTAATCCCACTTGGCTGCCCAACTTTCACTCTTCTAGGTTCAAGCGTTCGTTTCCAGTAACACTTTGAATTTTTAGGTTTCACTCTGTTTTCTGCTATATAGATAGATGTGTTTGAAACTCTAAATCAAACACGGTTTGTGCTAGCTCCTTGAAACTTGAACAAATGAAGTAGTTCTAAGTTCTATCTCTATGGTTTGTTTTCTCTTGAAGTACCCCATGCAGAGACTGGCGAAAAACACTTTCGTTTGAAAGGGGTGGCCAAGCTTCCAAAAAACTACTAGTTTGCTGAAATCTCAGCAAACATTTTTTCACCAAATCTTGATGATACTTGGTGGTAATGATCAGTTCACCTAGCCCACTTGGCTGCCCAATTTTTACTCTTCTAGGTTCAAGCGTTCGTTTCAAGTAACACTTTGAATTTTTAGGTTTCACTCTGTTTTCTGCTATATAGATAGATGTGTTTGAAACTCTAAATCAAACACGGTTTGTGCTAGCTCCTTGAAACTTTACCAAATGAAGTAGTTCTATGTTCCATCTCTATGGTTTGTTCCTCTTGAAGTACACCATGCAGAGACTGGCGAAAAACACTTTCGTTTGAAAGGGGTGGCCAAGCTTCCAAAAAACTACTAGTTTGCTGAAATCTCAGCAAACATTTTTTCAACAAATCTTGATGATACTTGGTGGTAATGATCAGTTCACTAATCCCACTTGGATACCCAATTTTTATTCTTCTAGGTTGAAGCATTCGTTTCCAGTAACAGTTTGAATTTTTAGGATTCACTCTGTTTTCTCCTACACAGATAGCTCTGTTTGGAATTCTAAATCAAACACGGTTTGTGCTAGCTCCTTGAAACTTGACCAAATGAAGTAGTTCTAAGTTCTATCTCTATGGTTTGTTTCTTCTTGAAGTACCCCATGCAGAGACTGGCGAAAAACACTTTCGTTTGAAAGGGGTTGCCAAGCTTCCAAAAAACTACTAGTTTGCTGAAATCTCAGCAAACATTTTTTCACCAAATCTTGATGATACTTGGTGGTAATGATCAGTTCACTAATCCCACTTGGCTGCCCAACTTTCACTCTTCTAGGTTCAAGCGTTCGTTTCCAGTAACACTTTGAATTTTTAGGTTTCACTCTGTTTTCTGCTATATAGATAGATGTGTTTGAAACTCTAAATCAAACACGGTGTGTGCTAGCTCCTTGAAACTTGACCAAATGAAGTAGTTCTAAGTTCTATCTCTATGGTTTGTTTCCTCTTGAAGTACCCCATGCAGAGACTGGCGAAAAACACTTTCGTTTGAAAGGGGTTGCCAAGCTTCCAAAAAACTACTAGTTTGCTGAAATCTCAGCAAACATTTTTTCACCAAATCTTGATGATACTTGGTGGTAATGATCAGTTCACTAATCCCACTTGGCTGCCCAAATTTCACTCTTCTAGGTTCAAGCGTTCGTTTCCAGTAACACTTTGAATTTTTAGGTTTCACTCTGTTTTCTGCTATATAGATAGATGTGTTTGAAACTCTAAATCAAACACGGTGTGTGCTAGCTCCTTGAAACTTGACCAAATGAAGTAGTTCTAAGTTCTATCTCTATGGTTTGTTTCCTCTTGAAGTACCCCTTGCAGAGACTGGCCAAAAACACTTTCGTTTGAAATGGGTTGCCAAGCTTCCAAAAAACTACTAGTTTGCTGAAATCTCAGCAAACATTTTTTCACCAAATCTTGATGATACTTGGTGGTAATGATCAGTTCACTAATCCCACTTGGCTACCCAATTTTTATTCTTCTAGGTTGAAGCATTCGTTTACAGTAACAGTTTGAATATTTAGGTTTCATTCTGTTTTCTCCTACATAGATAGATGTGTTTGGAATTCTAAATCAAACACGGTTTGTGCTAGCTCCTTGAAACTTGACCAAATGAAGTAGTTCTAAGTTCTATCTCTATGGTTTGTTTCCTCTTGAAGAACCCCATGCAGAGACTGGCGAAAAACACTTTCTTTTGAAAGGGGTTGCCAAGCTTCCAAAAAACTACTAGTTTGCTGAAATCTCAGCAAAACTTTTTTCACCAAATCTTGATGATACTTGGTGGTAATGATCAGTTCACTAATCTCACTTGGCTGCCCAACTTTCACTCTTCTAGGTTCAAGCGTTCGTTTCCAGTAACACTTTGAATTTTTAGGTTTCACTCTGTTTTCTGCTATATAGATAGATGTGTTTGAAACTCTAAATCAAACACGGTTTGTGCTAGCTCCTTGAAACTTGACCAGATGAAGTAGTTCTAAGTTCTATCTCTACGGTTTGTTTCCTCTTGAAGTACCCCATGCAGAGACTGGTGAAAAACACTTTCGTTTGAAAGGGTTTGCCAAGCTTCCAAAAAACTACTAGTTTGCTGAAATCTCAGCAAACCTTTTTTCACCAAAACTTGATGATACTTGGTGGTAATGATCATTTCACTAATCCCACTTGGCTGCCCAACTTTCACTCTTCTAGGTTCAAGCGTTCGTTTCCAGTAATACTTTGAATTTTTAGGTTTCACTCTGTTTTCTGCTATATAGATAGATGTGTTTGAAACTCTAAATCAAACACGGTTTGTGCTAGCTCCGTGAAACTTGACCAAATGAAGTAGTTCTAAGTTCTATCTCTATGGTTTGTTTCCTCTTGAAGTACCCCATGCAGAGACTGGCGAAAAACACTTTCGTTTGAAAGGGGTTGCCAAGCTTCCAAAAAACTACTTGTTTGATGAAATCTCAGCAAACATTTTTTCACCAAATCTTGATGATACTTGGAGGTAATGATCAGTTCACTAATCCCACTTGGCTGCCCAACTTTCACTCTTCTAGGTTCAAGCGTTCGTTTCCAGTAACACTTTGAATTTTTAGGTTTCACTCTGTTTTCTGTTATATAGATAGATGTGTTTGAAACTATAAATCAAACACGGTTTGTGCTAGCTCCTTGAAACTTGACCAAATGAAGTAGTTCTAAGTTCTATCTCTATGGTTTGTTTTTTCTTGAAGTAACCCTTGCAGAGACTGGCGAAAAACACTTTCGTTTGAAAGGGGTTGCCAAGCTTCCAAAAAACTACTAGTTTGCTGAAATCTCAGCAAACCTTTTTTCACCAAATCTTGATGATACTTGATGGTAATGATCAGTTCACTAATCCCACTTGGCTGCCCAACTTTCATTCTTCTAGGTTCAAGCGTTCGTTTCCAGTAACAGTTTGAATTTTTAGGATTCACTCTGTTTTCTCATACATAGATAGCGGTGTTTGGAATTCTAAATCAAACACGGTTTGTGCTAGCTCCGTGATACTTGACCAAATGAAGTAGTTCTAAGTTCTATCTCTATGGTTTGTTTCTTCTTGAAGTACCCCATGCAGAGACTGGCGAAAAACACTTTCGTTTGAAAGGGGTTGCCAAGCTTCCAAAAAACTACTAGTTTGATGAAATCTCAGCAAACATTTTTTCACCAAATCTTGATGATACTTGGTGGTAATGATCATTTAACTAATCCCACTTGGCTGCCCAACTTTCACTCTTCTAGGTTCAAGCGTTCGTTTCCAGTAACACTTTGAATTTTTAGGTTTCACTCTGTTTTCTGCTATATAGATAGATGTGTTTGAAACTCTAAATCAAACACGGTTTGTGCTAGCTCCTTGAAACTTGAACAAATGAAGTAGTTCTAAGTTCTATCTCTATGGTTTGTTTTCTCTTGAAGTACCCCATGCAGAGACTGGCGAAAAACACTTTCGTTTGAAAGGGGTGGCCAAGCTTCCAAAAAACTACTAGTTTGCTGAAATCTCAGCAAACATTTTTTCACCAAATCTTGATGATACTTGGTGGTAATGATCAGTTCACCTAGCCCACTTGGCTGCCCAATTTTTACTCTTCTAGGTTCAAGCGTTCGTTTCAAGTAACACTTTGAATTTTTAGGTTTCACTCTGTTTTCTGCTATATAGATAGATGTGTTTGAAACTCTAAATCAAACACGGTTTGTGCTAGCTCCTTGAAACTTTACCAAATGAAGTAGTTCTATGTTCCATCTCTATGGTTTGTTCCTCTTGAAGTACACCATGCAGAGACTGGCGAAAAACACTTTCGTTTGAAAGGGGTGGCCAAGCTTCCAAAAAACTACTAGTTTGCTGAAATCTCAGCAAACATTTTTTCAACAAATCTTGATGATACTTGGTGGTAATGATCAGTTCACTAATCCCACTTGGATACCCAATTTTTATTCTTCTAGGTTGAAGCATTCGTTTCCAGTAACAGTTTGAATTTTTAGGATTCACTCTGTTTTCTCCTACACAGATAGCTCTGTTTGGAATTCTAAATCAAACACGGTTTGTGCTAGCTCCTTGAAACTTGACCAAATGAAGTAGTTCTAAGTTCTATCTCTATGGTTTGTTTCTTCTTGAAGTACCCCATGCAGAGACTGGCGAAAAACACTTTCGTTTGAAAGGGGTTGCCAAGCTTCCAAAAAACTACTAGTTTGCTGAAATCTCAGCAAACATTTTTTCACCAAATCTTGATGATACTTGGTGGTAATGATCAGTTCACTAATCCCACTTGGCTGCCCAACTTTCACTCTTCTAGGTTCAAGCGTTCGTTTCCAGTAACACTTTGAATTTTTAGGTTTCACTCTGTTTTCTGCTATATAGATAGATGTGTTTGAAACTCTAAATCAAACACGGTGTGTGCTAGCTCCTTGAAACTTGACCAAATGAAGTAGTTCTAAGTTCTATCTCTATGGTTTGTTTCCTCTTGAAGTACCCCATGCAGAGACTGGCGAAAAACACTTTCGTTTGAAAGGGGTTGCCAAGCTTCCAAAAAACTACTAGTTTGCTGAAATCTCAGCAAACATTTTTTCACCAAATCTTGATGATACTTGGTGGTAATGATCAGTTCACTAATCCCACTTGGCTGCCCAAATTTCACTCTTCTAGGTTCAAGCGTTCGTTTCCAGTAACACTTTGAATTTTTAGGTTTCACTCTGTTTTCTGCTATATAGATAGATGTGTTTGAAACTCTAAATCAAACACGGTGTGTGCTAGCTCCTTGAAACTTGACCAAATGAAGTAGTTCTAAGTTCTATCTCTATGGTTTGTTTCCTCTTGAAGTACCCCTTGCAGAGACTGGCCAAAAACACTTTCGTTTGAAATGGGTTGCCAAGCTTCCAAAAAACTAGTAGTTTGCTGAAATCTCAGCAAACATTTTTTCACCAAATCTTGATGATACTTGGTGGTAATGATCAGTTCACTAATCCCACTTGGCTACCCAATTTTTATTCTTCTAGGTTGAAGCATTCGTTTACAGTAACAGTTTGAATATTTAGGTTTCATTCTGTTTTCTCCTACATAGATAGATGTGTTTGGAATTCTAAATCAAACACGGTTTGTGCTAGCTCCTTGAAACTTGACCAAATGAAGTAGTTCTAAGTTCTATCTCTATGGTTTGTTTCCTCTTGAAGAACCCCATGCAGAGACTGGCGAAAAACACTTTCTTTTGAAAGGGGTTGCCAAGCTTCCAAAAAACTACTAGTTTGCTGAAATCTCAGCAAAACTTTTTTCACCAAATCTTGATGATACTTGGTGGTAATGATCAGTTCACTAATCTCACTTGGCTGCCCAACTTTCACTCTTCTAGGTTCAAGCGTTCGTTTCCAGTAACACTTTGAATTTTTAGGTTTCACTCTGTTTTCTGCTATATAGATAGATGTGTTTGAAACTCTAAATCAAACACGGTTTGTGCTAGCTCCTTGAAACTTGACCAGATGAAGTAGTTCTAAGTTCTATCTCTACGGTTTGTTTCCTCTTGAAGTACCCCATGCAGAGACTGGTGAAAAACACTTTCGTTTGAAAGGGTTTGCCAAGCTTCCAAAAAACTACTAGTTTGCTGAAATCTCAGCAAACCTTTTTTCACCAAATCTTGATGATACTTGGTGGTAATGATCAGTTCACTAATCCCACTTGGCTGCCCAACTTTCACTCTTCTAGGTTCAAGCGTTCGTTTCCAGTAACACTTTGAATTTTTAGGTTTCACTCTGTTTTCTGTTATATAGATAGATGTGTTTGAAACTCTAAATCAAACACGGTTTGTGCTAGCTCCTTGAAACTTGACCAAATGAAGTAGTTCTAAGTTCTATCTCTATGGTTTGTTTTTTCTTGAAGTAACCCTTGCAGAGACTGGCGAAAAACACTTTCGTTTGAAAGGGGTTGCCAAGCTTCCAAAAAACTACTAGTTTGCTGAAATCTCAGCAAACCTTTTTTCACCAAATCTTGATGATACTTGGTGGTAATGATCAGTTCACTAATCCCACTTGGCTGCCCAACTTTCATTCTTCTAGGTTCAAGCGTTCGTTTCCAGTAACAGTTTGAATTTTTAGGATTCACTCTGTTTTCTCATACATAGATAGCGGTGTTTGGAATTCTAAATCAAACACGGTTTGTGCTAGCTCCGTGATACTTGACCAAATGAAGTAGTTCTAAGTTCTATCTCTATGGTTTGTTTCTTCTTGAAGTACCCCATGCAGAGACTGGCGAAAAACACTTTCGTTTGAAAGGGGTTGCCAAGCTTCCAAAAAACTACTAGTTTGCTGAAATCTCAGCAAACATTTTTTCACCAAATCTTGATGATACTTGGTGGTAATGATCATTTAACTAATCCCACTTGGCTGCCCAACTTTCACTCTTCTAGGTTCAAGCGTTCGTTTCCAGTAACACTTTGAATTTTTAGGTTTCACTCTGTTTTCTGCTATATAGATAGATGTGTTTGAAACTCTAAATCAAACACGGTTTGTGCTAGCTCCTTGAAACTTGAACAAATGAAGTAGTTCTAAGTTCTATCTCTATGGTTTGTTTTCTCTTGAAGTACCCCATGCAGAGACTGGCGAAAAACACTTTCGTTTGAAAGGGGTGGCCAAGCTTCCAAAAAACTACTAGTTTGCTGAAATCTCAGCAAATATTTTTTCACCAAATCTTGATGATACTTGGTGGTAATGATCAGTTCACCTAGCCCACTTGGCTGCCCAATTTTTACTCTTCTAGGTTCAAGCGTTCGTTTCAAGTAACACTTTGAATTTTTAGGTTTCACTCTGTTTTCTGCTATATAGATAGATGTGTTTGAAACTAAATCAAACACGGTTTGTGCTAGCTCCTTGAAACTTTACCAAATGCAGTAGTTCTATGTTCCATCTCTATGGTTTGTTCCTCTTGAAGTACACCATGCAGAGACTGGCGAAAAACACTTTCGTTTGAAAGGGGTGGCCAAGCTTCCAAAAAACTACTAGTTTGCTGAAATCTCAGCAAACATTTTTTCAACAAATCTTGATGATACTTGGTGGTAATGATAGTTCACTAATCCCACTTGGATACCCAATTTTTATTCTTCTAGGTTGAAGCATTCGTTTCCAGTAACAGTTTGAATTTTTAGGATTCACTCTGTTTTCTCCTACACAGATAGCTCTGTTTGGAATTCTAAATCAAACACGGTTTGTGCTAGCTCCTTGAAACTTGACCAAATGAAGTAGTTCTAAGTTCTATCTCTATGGTTTGTTTCTTCTTGAAGTACCCCATGCAGAGACTGGCGAAAAACACTTTCGTTTGAAAGGGGTTGCCAAGCTTCCAAAAAACTACTAGTTTGCTGAAATCTCAGCAAATATTTTTTCACCAAATCTTGATGATACTTGGTGGTAACGATCAGTTCACTAATCCCACTTGGCTGCCCAACTTTCACTCTTCTAGGTTCAAGCGTTCGTTTCCAGTAACACTTTGAATTTTTAGGTTTCACTCTGTTTTCTGCTATATAGATAGAAGTGTTTGAAACTCTAAATCAAACACGGTTTGTGCTAGCTCCGTGAAACTTGACCAAATGAAGTAGTTCTAAGTTCTATCTCTATGGTTTGTTTCCTCTTGAAGTACCCCATGCAGAGACTGGCGAAAAACACTTTCGTTTGAAAGGGGTTGCCAAGCTTCCAAAAAACTACTAGTTTGCTGAAATCTCAGCAAACATTTTTTCACCAAATCTTGATGATACTTGGTGGTAATGATCAGTTCACTAATCCCACTTGGCTGCCCAACTTTCACTCTTCTAGGTTCAAGCGTTCGTTTCCAGTAACACTTTGAATTTTTAGGTTTCACTCTGTTTTCTGCTATATAGATAGATGTGTTTGAAACTCTAAATCAAACACGGTGTGTGCTAGCTCCTTGAAACTTGACCAAATGAAGTAGTTCTAAGTTCTATCTCTATGGTTTGTTTCCTCTTGAAGTAACCCATGCAGAGACTGGCGAAAAACACTTTCGTTTGAAAGGGGTTGCCAAGTTTCAAAAAAAGTACTAGTTTGCTGAAATCTCAGCAAACATTTTTTCACCAAATCTTGATGATACTTGGTGGTAATGATCAGTTCACTAATCCCACTTGGCTGCCCAAATTTCACTCTTCTAGGTTCAAGCGTTCGTTTCCAGTAACACTTTGAATTTTTAGGTTTCACTCTGTTTTCTGCTATATAGATAGATGTGTTTGAAACTCTAAATCAAACACAGTGTGTGCTAGCTCCTTGAAACTTGACCAAATGAAGTAGTTCTAAGTTCTATCTCTATGGTTTGTTTCCTCTTGAAGTACCCCTTGCAGAGACTGGCCAAAAACACTTTAGTTTGAAAGGGGTTGCCAAGCTTCCAAAAAACTACTAGTTTGCTGAAATCTCAGCAAACATTTTTTCACCAAATCTTGATGATACTTGGTGGTAATGATCAGTTCACTAATCCCACTTGGCTACCCAATTTTTATTCTTCTAGGTTGAAGCATTCGTTTACAGTAACAGTTTGAATATTTAGGTTTCATTCTGTTTTCTCCTACATAGATAGATGTGTTTGGAATTCTAAATCAAACACGGTTTGTGCTAGCTCCTTGAAACTTGACCAAATGAAGTAGTTCTAAGTTCTATCTCTATGGTTTGTTTCCTCTTGAAGAACCCCATGCAGAGACTGGCGAAAAACACTTTCTTTTGAAAGGGTTTGCCAAGCTTCCAAAAAACTACTAGTTTGCTGAAATCTCAGCAAAACTTTTTTCACCAAATCTTGATGATACTTGGTGGTAATGATCAGTTCACTAATCTCACTTGGCTGCCCAACTTTCACTCTTCTGGGTTCAAGCATTCGTTTCCAGTAACACTTTGAATTTTTAGGTTTCACTCTGTTTTCTGCTATATAGATAGATGTGTTTGAAACTCTAAATCAAACACGGTTTGTGCTAGCTCCTTGAAATTTGACCAAATGAAGTCGTTCTAAGTTCGATCTCTATGGTTTGTTTCCTCTTGAAGTACCCCATGCAGAGACTGGCGAAAAACACTTTCGTTTGAAAGGGGTTGCCAAGCTTCCAAAAAACTACTAGTTTGCTGAAATCTCAGCAAACATTTTTTCGCCAAATCTTGATGATACTTGGTGGTAATGATCAGTTCACTAATCCCACTTGGATACCCAATTTTTATTCTTCTAGGTTGAAGCATTCGTTTCCAGTAACAGTTTGAATTTTTAGGATTCACTCTGTTTTCTGCTATATAGATAGATGTGTTTGAAACTCTAAATCAAACACGGTTTGTGCTAGCTCCTTGAAACTTTACCAAATGAAGTAGTTCTATGTTCCATCTCTATGGTTTGTTTCCTCTTGAAGTACACCATGCAGAGACTGGCGAAAAACACTTTCGTTTGAAAGGGGTGGCCAAGCTTCCAAAAAACTACTAGTTTGCTGAAATCTCAGCAAAACTTTTTTTACCAAATCTTAATGATACTTGGTGGTAATGATTAGTTCACTAATCCCACTTGGCTACCCAATTTTTATTCTTCTAGGTTGAAGCATTCGTTTCCAGTAACACTTTGAATTTTTAGGTTTCACTCTGTTTTCTGCTATATAGATAGATGTGTTTGAAACTCTAAATCAAACACGGTTTGTGCTAGCTCCTTGAAATTTGACCAAATGAAGTAGTTCTAAGTTCTATCTCTATGGTTTGTTTCCTCTTGAAGTACCCCATGCAGAGACTGGCGAAAAACACTTTCGTTTGAAAGGGGTTGCCAAGCTTCCAAAAAACTACCAGTTTGCTGAAATCTCAGCAAACATTTTTTCACCAAATCTTGATGATACTTGGTGGTAATGATCAGTTCACTAATCCCACTTGGCTGCCCAACTTTCATTCTTCTAGGTTCAAGCGTTCGTTTCCAGTAACACTTTGAATTTTTAGGTTTCACTCTGTTTTCTGCTATATAGATAGATGTGTTTGAAACTCTAAATCAAACACGGTTTGTGCTAGCTCCGTGAAACTTGACCAAATGAAGTAGTTCTAAGTTCTATCTCTATGGTTTGTTTCCTCTTGAAGTACCCCATGCAGAGACTGGCGAAAAACACTTTCGTTTGAAAGGGGTTGCCAAGCTTCCAAAAAACTACTAGTTTGCTGAAATCTCAGCAAACATTTTTTCACCAAATCTTGATGATACTTGGTGGTAATGATCAGTTCACTAATCCCTCTTGGCTGCCCAATTTTTATTCTTCTAGGTTGAAGCATTCGTTTCCAGTAACAGTTTGAATTTTTAGGTTTCACTCTGTTTTCTTATACATAGATAGCTGTGTTTGGAATTCTAAATCAAACACGGTTTGTGCTAGCTCCTTGAAACTTGACCAAATGAAGTAGTTCTAAGTTCTATCTCTATGGTTTGTTTCCTCTTGAAGTACCCCTTGCAGAGACTGGAAAAAAACACTTTCGTTTGAAAGGGGTTGCCAAGCTTCCAAAAAACTACTAGTTTGCTGAAATCTCAGCAAACATTTTTTCACCAAATCTTGATGATACTTGGTGGTAATGATCAGTTCACTAATCCCACTTGGATACCCAATTTTTATTCTTCTAGGTTGAAACATTCGTTTACAGTAACAGTTTGAATATTTAGGTTTCATTCTGTTTTCTCCTACATAGATAGATGTGTTTGGAATTCTAAATCAAACACGGTTTGTGCTAGCTCCTTGAAACTTGACCAAATGAAGTAGTTCTAAGTTCTATCTCTATGGTTTGTTTCCTCTTGAAGAACCCCATGCAGAGACTGGCGAAAAACACTTTCTTTTGAAAGGGGTTGCCAAGCTTCCAAAAAACTCCTAGTTTGCTGAAATCTCAGCAAACATTTTTTCACCAAATCTTGATGATACTTGGTGGTAATGATCAGTTCACTAATCTCACTTGGCTGCCCAACTTTCACTCTTCTAGGTTCAAGCGTTCGTTTCCAGTAACACTTTGAATTTTTAGGTTTCACTCTGTTTTCTGCTATATAGATAGATGTGTTTGAAACTCTAAATCAAACACGGTTTGTGCTAGCTCCTTGAAACTTGACCAGATGAAGTAGTTCTAAGTTCTATCTCTACGGTTTGTTTAATCTTGAAGTACCCCATGCAGAGACTGGTGAAAAACACTTTCGTTTGAAAGGGTTTGCCAAGCTTCCAAAAAACTACTAGTTTGCTGAAATCACAGCACGCATTTTTTCAAAAAATCTTGAAGATACTTGGTGGTAATGATCAGTTCCCTAATCCCACTTGGCTGCCCAATTTTTATTCTTCTAGGTTGAAGCATTCGTTTCCAGTAACAGCTTGAATTTTTAGGTTTCACTCTGTTTTATCCTACATAGATAGCTGTGTTTGGAATTCTAAATCAAACACGGTGTGTGCTAGCTCCTTGAAACGTGACCAAATGAAGTAGTTCTAAGTTCTATCTCTATGGTTTGTTTCCTCTTGAAGTACCCCATGCAGAGACTGGCGAAAAACACTTTCGTTTGAAAGGGGTTGCCAAGCTTCCAAAAAACTACTAGTTTGCTGAAATCTCAGCAAACATTTTTTCACCAAATCTTGATGATACTTGGTGGTAATGATCAGTTCACTAAGCCCACTTGGCTGCCCAATTTTTACTCTTCTAGGTTCAAGCGTTCGTTTCCAGTAACACTTTGAATTTTTAGGTTTCACTCAGTTTTCTGCTATATAGATAGATGTCTTTGAAACTCTAAATCAAACACGGTTTGTGCTAGCTCCTTGAAACTTGACAAAATGAAGTAGTTGTGAGTTCTATTTCTATGGTTTTTTTCCTCTTGAAGTACCCCATGCAGAGACTGGCGAAAAACACTTTCGTTTGAAAGGGGTTGCCAAGCTTCCAAAAAACTACTAGTTTGCTGAAATCTCAGCAAACATTTTTTCACCAAATCTTGATGATACTTGGTGGTAATGATCAGTTCACTAATCCCACTTGGCTGCCCAAATTTTATTCTTCTAGGTTGAAGCTTTCGTTTCCAGTGACTGTTTGAATTTTTAGGTTTCACTCTGTTTTCTGCTATATAGATAGATGTGTTTGAAACTCTAAATCAAACACGGTTTGTGCTAGCTCCTTGAAACTTGACGAAATGAAGTAGTTCTACGTTCTATCTCTATGGTTTGTTTCCTCTTGAAATACCCCATGCAGAGACTGGCGAAAAACACTTCCGTTTGAAAGGGGTTGCCAAGCTTCCAAAAAACTACTAGTTTGCTGAAATCTCAGCAAACATTTTTTCACCAAATCTTGATGATACTTGGTGGTAATGATCAGTTCACTAATCCCACTTGGCTGCCCAAATTTTATTCTTCTATGTTGAAGCTTTCGTTTCCAGTAACGTTTTGAATTTTTAGGTTTCACTCTGTTTTCTCCTACATAGATAGCTGTGTTTGGAATTCTAAATCAAACACGGTTTGTGCTAGCTCCTTGAAACTTGACCAAATGAAGTAGTTCTAAGTTCTATCTCTATGGTTTGTTTCCTCTTGAAGTACCCCATGCAGAGACTGGCGAAAAACACTTTCGTTTGAAAGGGGTTGCCAAGCTTCCAAAAAACTACTAGTTTGCTGAAATCTCAGCAAACATTTTTTCACCAAATCTTGATGATACTTGGTGGTAATGATCAGTTCACGAATTCCACTTGGCTGCCCAACTTTCACTCTTCTAGGTTCAAGCGTTCGTTTCCAGTAACAGTTTGAATTTTTAGGTTTCACTCTGTTTTCTGCTATATAGATAGATGTGTTTGAAACTCTAAATCAAACACGGTTTTTTGCTAGCTCCGTTAAACTTGACAAAATGAAGTAGTTCTAAGTTCTATCTCTATGGTTTGTTTCCTCTTGAAGTACCCCATGCAGAGACTGGCGAAGAACACTTTCGTTTGAAAGGGGTTGCCAAGCTTCCAAAAAACTACTCGTTTGCTAAAATCTCAGCAAACATTTTTTTCACCAAATCTTGATGATACTTGGTGGTAATGATCAGTTCACTAAGCCGACTTGGCTGCCCAATTTTCACTCTTCTAGGTTCAAGCGTTCGTTTCCAGTAACACTTTGAATTTTTAGGTTTCACTCTGTTTTCTGCTATATAGATAGATGTGTTTGAATCTCTAAATCAAACACGGTTTGTGCTAGCTCCTTGAAACTTGACCAAATGAAGTAGTTCTATGTTCTATCTCTATGGTTTGTTTCCTCTTGAAGTACCCCATGCAGAGACTGGCGAAAAACACTTTCGTTTGAAAGGGGTTGCCAACCTTCCAAAAAACTACTAGTTTGCTGAAATCTCAGCAAACATTTTTTCACCAAAACTTGATGATACTTGGTGGTAATGATCAGTTCACTAAGCCCACTTGGCTGCCCAATTTTTACTCTTCTAGGTTCAATAGTTCGTTTCCAGTAACACTTTGAAATTTTAGGTTTCACTCTGTTTTCTGCTATATAGATAGATGTGCTTGAAACTCTGAATCATACACGGTTTGTGCTAGCTCCGTGAAACTTGACAAAATGAAGTAGTTCTAAGTTCTATCTCTATGGTTTGTTTCCTCTTGAAGTACCTCATGAAGAGACTGGCGAAAAACACTTTCGTTTGAAAGGGGTTGCCAAGCTTCCAAAAAACTACTAGTTTGCTGAAATCTCAGCAAACATTTTTTCACCAAATCTTGAAGATACTTGGTGGTAATGATCAGTTCACTAATCCCACTTGGCTGCCCAAATTTTATTCTTCTAGGTTGAAGCTTTCATTTCCAGTAACTGTTTGAATTTTTAGGTTTCACTCTGTTTTCTCCTACATAGATAGCTGTGTTTGGAATTCTAAATCAAACACGGTTTGTGCTAGCTCCTTGAAACTTGACCAAATGAAGTAGTTCTAAGTTCTATCTCTATATTTTGTTTCCTCTTGAAGTACCCCATGCAGAGACTGGCGAAAAACACTTTCGTTTGAAAGGGGTTGCCAAGCTTCCAAAAAACTACTAGTTTTCTGAAATCTCAGCAAACATTTTTTCACCAAATCTTGATGATACTTGGTGGTAATGATCAGTTCACGAATTCCACTTGGCTGCCCAACTTTCACTCTTCTAGGTTCAAGCGTTCGTTTCCAGTAACAGTTTGAATTTTTAGGTTTCACTCTGTTTTCTGCTATATAGATAGATGTGTTTGAAACTCTAAATCAAACACGGTTTGTGCTACCTCCTTGAAACTTGACCAAATGAAGTAGTTCTATTTTCTATCTCTATGGTTTGTTTCCTCTTGAAGTATTTCATGAAGAGACTGGCGAAAAACACTTTCGTTTGAAAGGGGTTGCCAACCTTCCAAAAAACTACTAGTTTGCTGAAATCTCAGCAAACATTTTTTCACCAAATCTTGAAGATACCTGGTGGTAATGATCAGTTCACTAATCCCACTTGGCTGCCCAATTTTTACTCTTCTAGGTTCAAGCGTTCGTTTCCAGTAACACTTTGAATTTTTAGGTTTCACTCTGTTTTCTGCTATATAGATAGATGTCTTTGAAACTCTAAATCAAACACGGTTTTTGCTAGCTCCTTGAAAGTTGACCAAATGAAGTAGTTGTGAGTTCTATCTCTATGGTTTGTTTCCTCTTGAAGTACCCCATGCAGAGACTGGCGAAGAACACTTTCGTTTGAAAGGGGTTGCCAAGCTTCCAAAAAACTACTCGTTTGCTAAAATCTCAGCAAACATTTTTTTCACCAAATCTTGATGATACTTGGTGGTAATGATCAGTTCACTAAGCCGACTTGGCTGCCCAATTTTCACTCTTCTAGGTTCAAGCGTTCGTTTCCAGTAACACTTTGAATTTTTAGGTTTCACTCTGTTTTCTGCTATATAGATAGATGTGTTTGAATCTCTAAATCAAACACGGTTTGTGCTAGCTCCTTGAAACTTGACCAAATGAAGTAGTTCTATGTTCTATCTCTATGGTTTGTTTCCTCTTGAAGTACCCCATGCAGAGACTGGCGAAAAACACTTTCGTTTTAAAGGGGTTGCCAACCTTCCAAAAAACTACTAGTTTGCTGAAATCTCAGCAAACATTTTTTCACCAAAACTTGATGATACTTGTTGGTAATGATCAGTTCACTAAGCCCACTTGGCTGACCAATTTTTACTCTTCTAGGTTCAAGCATTCGTTTCCAGTAACACTTTGAAATTTTAGGTTTCACTCTGTTTTCTGCTATATAGATAGATGTCTTTGAAACTCTAAATCAAACACGGTTTGTGCTACCTCCTTGAAACTTGACAAAATGAAGTAGTTGTAAGTTCTATCTCTATGGTTTGTTTCCTCTTGAAGTACCCCATGCAGAGACTGGCGAAAAACACTTTCGTTTGAAAGGGGTTGGCAAGCTTCCAAAAAACTACTAGTTTGCTGAAATCTCAGCAAACATTTTTTCACCAAATCTTGATGATACTTGGTGGTAATGATCAGTTCACTAATCCCACTTGGCTGCCCAAGTTTTATTCTTCTAGGTTGAAGCTTTCGTTTCTAGTAACTGGTTGAATTTTTAGGTTTCACTCTGTTTTCTCCTACATAGATAGCTGTGTTTGGAATTCTAAATCAAACACGGTTTGTGCTAGCTCCTTGAAACATGACCAAATGAAGTAGTTCTAAGTTCTATCTCTATGGTTTGTTTCCTCTTGAAGTACCCCATGCAGAGACTGGTGAAAAACACTTTCGTTTGAAAGGGGTTGCCAAGCTTCCAAAAAACTACTAGTTTGCTGAAATCTCAGCAAACATTTTTTCACCAAATCTTGATGATACTTGGTGGTAATGATCAGTTCACTAATCCCACTTGGCTGCCCAACTTTCACTCTTCCAGGTTCAAGCGTTCGTTTCCAGTAAGAGTTTGAATTTTTAGGTTTCACTCTGTTTTCTGCTATATAGATAGATGTGTTTGAAACTCTAAATCAAACACGGTTTGTGCTAGCTCCGTGAATCTTGACAGAATGAAGTAGTTTTAAGTTCTATCTCTATGGTTTGTTTCCACTTGAAGTACCCCATGCAGAGACTGGCGAAGAACACTTTCATTTGAAAGGGGTTGCCAAGCTTCCAAAAAACTACTCGTTTGCTGAAATCTCAGCAAACATTTTTTCACCAAATCTTGATGATATTTGGTGGTAATGATCAGTTCACTAATCCCACTGGGCTGCCCTATTTTCATTCTTCTAGGTTGAAACATTCGTTTCCAGTAACAGTTTGAATTTTTAGGTTTCACTCTGTTTTCTACTATATAGATAGATGTGTTTGAAACTCTAAATCAAACACGGTTTGTGCAAGCTCCTTGAAACTTGACCAAATGAAGTAGTTCTAAGTTCTATCTCTATGGTTTGTTTCCTCTTGAAGTACCCATGCAGAGACTGGCGAAAAACACTTTCGTTTGAAAGGGGTTGCCAAGCTTCCAAAAACTACTAGTTTGCTGAAATCTCAGCAAACATTTTTTCACCAAAACTTAATGATACTTGGTGGTAATGATCAGTTCACTAATCCCACTTCACTGCCCAACATTTACTCTTCTTGGTTCAAGCGTTCGTTTCCAGTAACAGTTTGAATTTTTAGGTTTCACTCTGTTTTCTGCTATATAGATAGATGTATTTGAAACTCTAAATCAAACACGGTTTGTGCTAGCTCCTTGAAACTTGACCAAATGAAGTAGTTCTATGTTCTATCTCTATGCTTTGTTTCCTCTTGAAGTACCCCATGCAGAGACTGGCGAAAAACACTTTCGTTTTAAAGGGGTTGCCAACCTTCCAAAAAACTACTAGTTTGCTGAAATCTCAGCAAACATTTTTTCACCAAAACTTGATGATACTTGGTGATAATGATCAGTTCACTAAGCCCACTTGGCTGCCCAATTTTTACTCTTCTAGGTTCAAGCGTTCGTTTCCAGTAACACTTTGAAATTTTAGGTTTCACTCTGTTTTCTGCTATATAGATAGATGTCTTTGAAACTCTAAATCAAACACGGTTTGTGCTAGCTCCTTGAAACTTGACCAAATGAAGTAGTTCTAAGTTCCATCTCTATGGTTTGTTTCCTCTTGAAGTACCCCATGCAGAGACTGACGAAAAACACTTTCGTTTGAAAGGGGTTGCCAAGCTTCCAAAAAACTACTAGTTTGCTGAAATCTCAGCAAACATTTTTTCACCAAATCTTGATGATACTTGGTGGTAATGATCAGTTCACTAATTCCACTTGGCTGCCCAACTTTCACTCTTCTAGGTTCAAGCGTTCGTTTCCAGTAACAGTTTGAATTTTTAGGTTTCACTCTGTTTTCTGCTATATAGATAGATGTGTTTGAAACTCTGAATCAAAAACGGTTTTTTGCTAGCTCCGTGAAACTTGACCAAATGAAGTAGTTCTAAGTTCTATCTCTATGGTTTGTTTCCTCTTGAAGTACCCCATGCAGAGACTGACGAAAAACACTTTCGTTTGAAAGGGGTTGCCAAGCTTCCAAAAAACTACTAGTTTGCTGAAATCTCAGCAAACATTTTTTCACCAAATCTTGATGATACTTGGTGGTAATGATCAGTTGACTAATTCCACTTGGCTGCCCAACTTTCACTCTTCTAGGTTCAAGCGTTCGTTTCCAGTAACAGTTTGAATTTTTAGGTTTCACTCTGTTTTCTGCTATATAGATAGATGTGTTTGAAACTCTAAATCAAACACGGTTTGTGCTAGCTCCTTGAAACTTGACCTAATGAAGTAGTTCTAAGTTCTATCTCTATGGTTTGTTTCCTCTTGAAGTACTCCATGCAGAGACTGGCGAAGAACACTTTCGTTTGAAAGGGGTTGCCAAGCTTCCAAAAAACTACTAGTTTGCTGAAATCTCAGCAAACATTTTTTCACCAAATCATGATGATACTTGGTGGTAATGATCAGTTCACTAATCCCACTTGGCTGCCCAATTTTCATTCTTCTAGGTTGAAGCATTCGTTTCCAGTAACAGTTTGAATTTTTAGGTTTCACTCTGTTTTCTGCTATATAGATAGATGTGTTTGAAACTCTAAATCAAACACGGTTTGTGCTAGCTCCGTGAAACTTGACAAAATGAAGTAGTTCTAAGTTCTATCCCTATGGTTTGTTTCCTCTTGAAGTACCCCATGCAGAGACTGGCGAAGAACACTTTCGTTTGAAAGGGGTTGCCAAGCTTCCAAAAAAATTACTAGTTTGCTGAAATCTCCGCAAACATTTTTTTCACCAAATCTTGATGATACTTGGTGGGAATGATCAGTTCACTAAGCCCACTTGGCTGCCCAATTTTCACTTTTCTAGGTTCAAGCGTTCGTTTCCAGTAACACTTTGAATTTTTAGGTTTCACTCTGTTTTCTGCTATATAGATAGATGTGTTTGAAACTCTAAATCAAACACGGTTTGTGCTAGCTCCTTGAAACTTGACCAAATGAAGTAGTTCTAAGCTCCATCTCTATGGTTTGTTTCCTCTTGAAGTACCCCATGCAGAGACTGACGAAAAACACTTTCGTTTGAAAGGGGTTGCCAAGCTTCCAAAAAACTACTAGTTTGCTGAAATCTCAGCAAACATTTTTTCACCAAATCTTGATGATACTTGGTGGTAATGATCAGTTCACTAATTCCACTTGGCTGCCCAACTTTCACTCTTCTAGGTTCAAGCGTTCGATTCCAGTAACAGTTTGAATTTTTAGGTTTCACTCTGTTTTCTGCTATATAGATAGATGTGTTTGAAACTCTAAATCAAACACGGTTTGTGCTAGCTCCTTGAAACTTGACCAAATGAAGTAGTTCTAAGCTCCATCTCTATGGTTTGTTTCCTCTTGAAGTACCCCATGCAGAGACTGACGAAAAGCACTTTCGTTTGAAAGGGGTTGCCAAGCTTCCAAAAAACTACTAGTTTGCTGAAATCTCAGCAAACATTTTTTCACCAAATCTTGATGATACTTGGTGGTAATGATCAGTTGACCAATTCCACTTGGCTGCCCAACTTTCACTCTTCTAGGTTCAAGCGTTCGTTTCCAGTAACAGTTTGAATTTTTAGGTTTCACTCTGTTTTCTGCTATATAGATAGATGTGTTTGAAACTCTAAATCAAACACGGTTTTTTGCTAGCTCCGTGAAACTTGACAAAATGAAGTAGTTCTAAGTTCTATCTCTATGGTTTGTTTCCTCTTGAAGTACCCCATGCAGAGACTGGCGAATAAAACTTTCGTTTGAAAGGGGTTGCCAAGCTTCCAAAAAACTACTCGTTTGCTGAAATCTCAGCAAAAATTTTTTTCACCAAATCTTGATGATACTTGGTGGTAATGATCAGTTCACTAAGCCCACATGGCTGCCCAATTTTCACTCTTCTAGGTTCAAGCGTTCGTTTCCAGTAACACTTTGAATTTTTAGGTTTCACTCTGTTTTCTGCTATATAGATAGATGTGTTTGAAACTCTAAATCAAACACGGTTTGTGCTAGCTCCGTGAAACTTGACAAAATGAAGTAGTTCTAAGTTCCATCTCTATGGTTTGTTTCCTCTTGAAGTACCCCATGCAGAGACTGGCGAAAAACTCTTTCGTTTGAAAGGGGTTGCCAAGTTTCCAAAAAACTACTAGTTTGCTGAAATCTCAGCTAACTTTTTTTCACCAAATCTTGATGATACTTGGTGGTAATGATCAGTTCACTAAGCCCACTTGGCTGCCCAATTTTCACTCTTCTTGGTTCAAGCGTTCGTTTCCAGTAGCACTTTGAATTTTTAGGTTTCACTCTGTTTTCTGCTATATAGATAGATGTGTTTGAAACTCTAAATCAAACACGGTTTGTGCTAGCTCCTTGAAACTTGACCAAATGAAGTAGTTCTAAGTTCTATCTCTATGGTTTGTTTCCTCTTGAAGTACCCCATGCAGAGACTGGCGAAAAACACTTTCGTTTGAAAGGGGTTGCCAAGCTTCCAAAAAACTACTAGTTTGCTGAAATCTCAGCAAACATTTTTTCACCAAATCTTGATGATACTTGGTGGTAATGATCAGTTCACTAATCCCACTTGGCTGCCCAACTTTCACTCTTCTAGGTTCAAGCGTTCGTTTCCAGTAACACTTTGAATTTTTAGGTTTCACTCTGTTTTCTGCTATATAGATAGATGTGTTTGAAACTCTAAATCAAACACGGTTTGTGCTAGCTCCGTGAAACTTGACAAAATGAAGTAGTTCTAAGTTCTGTCTCTATGGTTTGTTTCCTCTTGAAGTACCCCATGCAGAGACTGGCGAAGAACACTTTCGTTTGAAAGGGGTTGCCAAGCTTCCAAAAAACTACTCGTTTGCTGAAATCTCAGCAAACATTTTTTCACCAAATCTTGATGATACTAGTTGGTAATGATCAGTGCACTAAGCCCACTTGGCTGCCCAATTTTCACTCTTCTAGGTTCAAGCGTTCGTTTCCAGTAACAGTTTGAATTTTTAGGTTTCACTCTGTTTTCTCCAACATAGATAGCTGTGTTTGGAATTCTAAATCAAACACGGTTTGTGCTAGCTCCTTGAAACTTGACCAAATGAAGTAGTTCTAAGTTCTATCTCTATGGTTTGTTTCCTCTTGAAGTACCCCATGCAGAGACTGGCGAAGAACACTTTCGTTTGAAAGGGGTTGCCAAGCTTCCAAAAAACTACTAGTTTGCTGTAATCTCAGCAAACATTTTTTTCACCATATCTTGATGATACTTGGTGGTAATGATCAGTTCACTAAGCCCACTTGGCTACAAAACTTTCACTCTTCTAGGTTCAAGCGTTCGTTTCCAGTAACACTTTGAATTTTTAGGTTTCACTCTGTTTTCTGATATATAGATAGATGTGTTTGAAACTCTAAATCAAACACGGTTTGTGCTAGCTCCGTGAAACTTGACAGAATGAAGTAGTTCTAAGTTCTATCTCTATGGTTTGTTTCCTCTTGAAGTACCCCATGCAGAGACTGGCGAAGAACACTTTCGTTTGAAAGGGGTTGCCAAGCTTCCAAAAAACTACTCGTTTGCTAAAATCTCAGCAAACATTTTTTGACCAAATCTTGATGATACTTGGTGGTAATGATCAGTTCACTAATCCCACTTGGCTGCCCAAATTTTATTCTTCTAGGTTGAAGCATTCGTTTCCAGTAACAGTTTGAATTTTTATTTTTCACTCTGTTTTCTCCTACATAGATAGCTGTGTTTGGAATTCTAAATCAAACATGGTTTGTGCTAGCTCCTTGAAACTTGACCAAATGAAGTAGTTCTAAGTTCTATCTCTATGGTTTGTTTCCTCTTGAAGTACCCCATGCAGAGACTGGCGAAAAACACTTTCATTTGAAAGGGGTTGCCAAGCTTCCAAAAAACTACTAGTTTGCAGAAATCTCAGCAAACATTTTTTCACCAAATCTTGATGATACTTGGTGGTAATGATCAGTTCACTAAGCCCACTAGGCTGCCCAATTTTTACTCTTCTAGGTTCAAGCGTTCGTTTCCAGTAACACTTTGAATTTTTAGGTTTCACTCTGTTTTCTGCTATATAGATAGATGTGTTTGAAACTCTAAATCAAACACGGTTTGTGCTAGCTCCTTGAAACTTTACCAAATGAAGTAGTCTCTATGGTTTGTTTCCTCTTGAAGTACACCATGCAGAGACTGGCGAAAAACACTTTCGTTTGAAAGGGGTTGCCAAGCTTCCAAAAAACTACTAGTTTGCTGAAATCTTAGAAAACCTTTTTTCACCAAATCTTGCTGATACTTGGTGGTAATGATCAGTTCACTAATCTCACTTGGCTGCCCAACTTTCACTGTTCTAGGTTCAAGCGTTCGTTTCCAGTAACACTTGGAATTTTTAGGTTTCACTCTGTTTTCTGCTATATAGATAGATGTGTTTGAAACTCTAAATCAAACACGGTTTGTGCTAGCTCCGTGAAACTTGACAAAATGAAGTAGTCCTAAGTTCTATCTCTATGGTTTGTTTCCTCTTGAAGTACCCCATGCAGAGACTGGCGAAAAACACTTTCGTTTGAAAGGGGTTGCCAAGCTTCCAAAAAACTACTGGTTTGCTGAAATCTCAGCAAACCTTTTTTCACCAAATCTTGATGATACTTGATGGTAATGAATAGTTCACTAATCCCACTTGGCTGCCCAATTTTTATTCTTCTAGGTTGAAGCATTCGTTTCCAGTAACAGTTTGAATTTTTAGGTTTCACTCTGTTTTCTCCTGCATAGATAGCTGTGTTTGGAATTCTAAATCAAATATGGTTTGTGCTAGCTCCTTGAAACTTGACCAAATGAAGTAGTTCTAAGTTCTATCTCTATGGTTTGTTTCCTCTTGAAGTACCCCATGCAGAGACTGGCGAAAAACACTTTCGTTTGAAAGGGGTTGCCAAGCTTCCAAAAAACTACTAGTTTGCTGAAATCTCAGCAAACATTTTTTCACCAAAACTTGATGATACTTGGTGGTAATGATCAGTTCACTAATCACACTTGGCTGCCCAACTTTCACTCTTCTGGGTTCAAGCGTTCGTTTCCAGTAACACTTTGAATTTTTAGGTTTCACTCTGTTTTCTGCTATATAGATAGATGTGTTTGAAACTCTAAATCAAACACGGTATGTGCTAGCTCCTTGTAACTTGACCAAATGAAGTAGTTCTAAGTTCTATCTCTATGGTTTGTTTCCTCTTGAAGTACCCCATGCAGAGACTGGCGAAAAACACTTTCGTTTGAAAGGGGTTGCCAAGCTTCCAAAAAACTACTAGTTTGCTGAAATCTCAGCAAACATTTATTCACCAAATCTTGATGATACTTGGTGGTAATGATCAGTTCACTAAGCCCACTTGTCTGCCCAATTTTTACTCTTCTAGGTTCAAGCGTTCGTTTCCAGTAACACTTTGAATTTTTAGGTTTCACTCTGTTTTCTGCTATATAGATAGTTGTGTTTGAAACTCTAAATCAAACACGGTTTGTGCTAGCTCCTTGAATCTTTATCAAATGAAGTAGTCTCTATGGTTTGTTTCCTCTTGAAGTACACCATGCAGAGACTGGCGAAAAACACTTTCGTTTGAAAGGGGTGGCCAAGCTTCCAAAAAACTACTAGTTTGATGAAATCTCAGCAAACCTTTTTTCACCAAATGTTGATGATACTTGGTGGTAATGATCAGTTCACTAATCTCACTTGGCTGCCCAACTTTCACTCTTCTAGGTTCAAGCGTTCGTTTCCAGTAACACTTTGAATTTTTAGGTTTCACTCTGTTTTCTGCTATATAGATAGATGTGTTTGAAACTCTAAATCAAACACGGTTTGTGCTAGCTCCGTGAAACTTGACAAAATGAAGTAGTCTTAAGTTCTATCTCTATGGTTTGTTTCCTCTTGAAGTACCCCATGCAGAGACTGGCGAAAAACACTTTCGTTTAAAAGGGGTTGCCAAGCTTCCAAAAAACTACTAGTTTGCTGAAATCTCAGCAAACCTTTTTTCACCAAAACTTGATGATACTTGGTGGTAATGATCATTTCACTAATCCCACTTGGCTGCCCAACTTTCACTCTTCTAGGTTCAAGCGTTCGTTTCCAGTAATACTTTGAATTTTTAGGTTTCACTCTGTTTTCTGCTATATAGACAGATGTGTTTGAAACTCTAAATCAAACACGGTTTGTGCTAGCTCCTTGAAACTTGACCAAATGAAGAAGTTCTAACTTCTATCTCTATGGTTTGTTTCCTCTTGAAGTACCCCATGCAGAGACTGGCGAAAAACACTTTCGTTTGAAAGGGGTTGCCAAGCTTCCAAAAAACTACTAGTTTGCTGAAATCTCAGCAAACCTTTTTTCACCAAAACTTGATGATACTTGGTGGTAATGATCAGTTCACTAATCCCACTTGGCTGCCCAACTTTCACTCTTCTAGGTTCAAGTGTTCGTTTCCAGTAACACTTTGAATTTTTAGGTTTCACTCTGTTTTCTGCTATATAGACAGATGTGTTTGAAACTCTAAATCAAACACGGTTTGTGCTAGCTCCTTGAAACTTGACCAAATGAAGTAGTTCTAAGTTCTATCTCTATGGTTTGTTTCCTCTTGAAGTACCCCATGCAGAGACTGGCGAAAAACACTTTCGTTTGAAAGGGGTTGCCAAGCTTCCAAAAAACTACTAGTTTGCTGAAATCTCAGCAAACATTTTTTCACCAAAACTTGATGATACTTGGTGGTAATGATCAGTTCACTAATCCCACTTGGCTGCCCAATTTCACTCTTCTAGGTTCAAGCGTTCGTTTCCAGTAACACTTTGAATTTTTAGGTTTCACTCTGTTTTCTGCTATATAGATAGATGTGTTTGGAATTCTAAATCAAACACGGTTTGTGCTAGCTCCTTGAAACTTGACCAAATGAAGTAGTTCTAAGTTCTATCTCTATGGTTTGTTTCCTCTTGAAGTACCCCATGCAGAGACTGGCGAAAAACACTTTCGTTTGAAAGGGGTTGCCAAGCTTCCAAAAAATTACTAGTTTGCTGAAATCTCAGCAAACATTTTTTCACATAATCTTGATGATACTTGGTGGTAATGATCAGTTCACTAATCCCACTTGGCTGCCCAACTTTCACTCTTCTAGGTTCAAGCGTTCGTTTCCAGTAACACTTTGAATTTTTAGGTTTCACTCTGTTTTCTGCTATATAGATAGCTGTGTTTGGAATTCTAACTCAAACACGGTTTGTGCTAGCTCCTTAAAACTTGAACAAATGATGTAGTTCTAAGTTCTATCTCTATGGTTTGTTTCCTCTTGAAGTACCCCATGCAGAGACTGGCGAAAAACACTTTCGTTTGAAAGGGGTGGCCAAGCTTCCAAAAAACTACTAGTTTGCTGAAATCTCAGCAAACCTTTTTTCACCAAATCTTGATGATACTTGGTGGTAATGATCAGTTCACTAATCCCACTTGGCTGCCCAATTTTTATTCTTCTAGGTTCAAGCGTTCGTTTCCAGTAACACTTTGAATTTTTAGGTTTCACTCTGTTTTCTGCTATATAGATAGATGTGTTTGAAACTCTAAATCAAACACGGATTGTGCTAGCTCCTTGAAACTTTACCAAATGAAGTAGTTCTATGTTCCATCTCTATGGTTTGTTTCCTCTTGAAATACACCATGCAGAGACTGGCGAAAAACACTTTCGTTTGAAAGGGGTGGCCAAGCTTCCAAAAAACTACTAGTTTGCTGAAATCTCAGCAAAACTTTTTTCACCAAATCTTGATGATACTTGGTGGTAATGATCAGTTCACTAATCTCACTTGGCTGCCCAATATTTATTCTTCTAGGTTGAAGCATTCGTTTCCAGTAACAGTTTGAATTTTTAGTTTTCACTCTGTTTTCTGCTATATAGATAGATGTCTTTGAAACTCTAAATCAAACACGGTTTGTGCTAGCTCCTTGAAACTTGACCAAATGAAGTAGTTCTAAGTTCTATCTCTATGGTTTTTTTCCTCTTGAAGTACCCCATGCAGAGACTGGCGAAAAACACTTTCGTTTGAAAGGGGTTGCCAAGCTTCCAAAAAACTACTAGTTTGCTGAAATCTCAGCAAACATTTTTTCACCAAAACTTGATGATACTTGGTGGTAACGATCAGTTCACTAATCCCACTTGGCTGCCCAACTTTCACTCTTCTAGGTTCAAGCGTTAGTTTCCAGTAACACTTTGAATGTTTAGGTTTCACTCTGTTTTCTGCTATATAGATAGATGTGTTTGGAACTCTATATCAAACACGGTTTGTGCTAGCTCCGTGAAACTTGACCAAATGAAGTAGTTCTAAGTTCTATCTCTATGGTTTGTTTCCTCTTGAAGTACCCAATGTAGAGACTGGCGAAAAACACTTTCGTTTGAAAGGGGTTGCCAAGCTTCCAAAAAACTCCTAGTTTGCTGAAATCTCAGCAAACATTTTTTCACCAAATCTTGATGATACTTGGTGGTAATGATCAGTTCACTAATCCCACTTGGCTGCCCAACTTTCACTCTTCTAGGTTCAAGCGTTCGTTTCCAGTAACACTTTGAATTTTTAGGTTTCTCTCTGTTTTCTGCTATATAGATAGATGTGTTTGAAACTCTAAATCAAACACGGTTTGTGCTAGCTCCTAGAAACTTGACCAAATGAAGTAGTTCTAAGTTCTATCTCTATGGTTTGTTTCCTCTTGAAGTACCCCATGCAGAGACTGGCGAAAAACACTTTCGTTTGAAAGGGGTTGCCAAGCTTCCAAAAATCTACTAGTTTGCTGAAATCTCAGCAAACATTTTTTCAACAAATCTTGATGATACTTGGAGGTAATGATCAGTTCACTAATCCCACTTGGATACCCAATTTTTATTCTTCTAGGTTGAAGCATTCGTTTCCAGTAACAGTTTGAATTTTTAGGATTCACTCTGTTTTCTCATACATAAATAGCTGTGTTTGGAATTCTAAATCAAACACGGTTTGTGCTAGCTCCTTGAAACTTGACCAAATGAAGTAGTTCTAAGTTCTATCTCTATGGTTTGTTTCTTCTTGAAGTACCCCATGCAGAGACTGGCGAAAAACACTTTCGTTTGAAAGGGGTTGAAAAGCTTCCAAAAAACTACTAGTTTGCTGAAATCTCAGCAACATTTTTTCACCAAATCTTGATGATACATGGTGGTAATGATCCGTTCACTAATCTCACTTGGCTGCCCAACTTTCACTCCTCTAGGTTCAAGCGTTCGTTTCCAGTAACACTTTGAATTTTTAGGTTTCACTCTGTTTTCTGCTATATAGATCGATGTGTTTGAAACTCTAAATAAAACACGGTTTGTGCTAGGTCCTTAAAACTTGACAAAATGAAGTAGTTCTAAGTTCTATCTTTACGGTTTGTTTCCTCTTGAAGTACCCCATGCAGAGACTGGTGAAAAACACTTTCGTTTGAAAGGGTTTGCCAAGCTTCCAAAAAACTACTAGTTTGCTGAAATCTCAGCAAAACTTTTTTCACCAAATCTTGATGATACTTGGTGGTAATGATCAGTTCACTAATCTCACTTGGCTGCCCAACTTTCACTCCTCTAGGTTCAAGCGTTCGTTTCCAGTAACACTTTGAATTTTTAGGTTTCACTCTGTTTTCTGCTATATAGATAGATGTGTTTGAAACTCTAAATCAAACACGGTTTGTGCTAGCTCCTTGAAACTTTACCAAATGAAGTAGTTCTATGTTCCATCTCTATGGTTTGTTTCCTCTTGAAGAACACCATGCAGAGACTGGCGAAAAACACTTTCGTTTGAAAGGGGTGGCCAAGCTTCCAAAAAACTACTAGTTTGCTGAAATCTCAGCAAAACTTTTTTCACCAAATCTTGATGATACTTGGTGGTAATGATCAGTTCACTAATCCCACTTGTCTGCCCAATATTTATTCTTCTAGGTTGAAGCATTCGTTTCCAGTAACAGTTTGAATTTTTAGTTTTCACTCTGTTTTCTGGTATATAGATAGATGTGTTTGAAACTCTAAATCAAACACGGTTTGTGCTAGCTCCTTGAAACTTGACCAAATGAAGTAGTTCTAAGTTCTATCTCTATGGTTTGTTTCCTCTTGAAGTACCCCATGCAGTGACTGGCGAAAAACACTTTCGTTTGAAAGGGGTTGCCAAGCTTCCAAAAAATTACTAGTTTGCTGAAATCTCAGCAAACATTTTTTCACATAATCTTGATGATACTTGGTGGTAATGATCAGTTCACTAATCACACTTGGCTGCCCAACTTTCACTCTTCTAGGTTCAAGCGTTCGTTTCCAGTAACACTTTGAATTTTTAGGTTTCACTCTGTTTTCTGCTATATAGATAGCTGTGTTTGGAATTCTAACTCAAACACGGTTTGTGCTAGCTCCTTGAAACTTGAACAAATGAAGTAGTTCTAAGTTCTATCTCTATGGTTTGTTTCCTCTTGAAGTACCCCATGCAGAGACTGGCGAAAAACACTTTCGTTTGAAAGGGGTTGCCAAGCTTCCAAAAAACTACTAGTTTGCTGAAATCTCAGCAAACCTTTTTTCACCAAATCTTGATGATACTTGGTGGTAATGATCAGTTCACTAATCCCACTTGGCTGCCCAATTTTTATTCTTCTAGGTTCAAGCGTTCGTTTCCAGTAACACTTTGAATTTTTAGGTTTCACTCTGTTTTCTGCTATATAGATAGATGTGTTTGAAACTCTAAATCAAACACGGATTGTGCTAGCTCCTTGAAACTTTACCAAATGAAGTAGTTCTATGTTCCATCTCTATGGTTTGTTTCCTCTTGAAATACACCATGCAGAGACTGGCGAAAAACACTTTCGTTTGAAAGGGGTGGCCAAGCTTCCAAAAAACTACTAGTTTGCTGAAATCTCAGCAAAACTTTTTTCACCAAATCTTGATGATACTTGGTGGTAATGATCAGTTCACTAATCTCACTTGGCTGCCCAATATTTATTCTTCTAGGTTGAAGCATTCGTTTCCAGTAACAGTTTGAATTTTTAGTTTTCACTCTGTTTTCTGCTATATAGATAGATGTCTTTGAAACTCTAAATCAAACACGGTTTGTGCTAGCTCCTTGAAACTTGACCAAATGAAGTAGTTCTAAGTTCTATCTCTATGGTTTTTTTCCTCTTGAAGTACCCCATGCAGAGACTGGCGAAAAACACTTTCGTTTGAAAGGGGTTGCCAAGCTTCCAAAAAACTACTAGTTTGCTGAAATCTCAGCAAACATTTTTTCACCAAAACTTGATGATACTTGGTGGTAACGATCAGTTCACTAATCCCACTTGGCTGCCCAACTTTCACTCTTCTAGGTTCAAGCGTTAGTTTCCAGTAACACTTTGAATGTTTAGGTTTCACTCTGTTTTCTGCTATATAGATAGATGTGTTTGGAACTCTATATCAAACACGGTTTGTGCTAGCTCCGTGAAACTTGACCAAATGAAGTAGTTCTAAGTTCTATCTCTATGGTTTGTTTCCTCTTGAAGTACCCAATGTAGAGACTGGCGAAAAACACTTTCGTTTGAAAGGGGTTGCCAAGCTTCCAAAAAACTCCTAGTTTGCTGAAATCTCAGCAAACATTTTTTCACCAAATCTTGATGATACTTGGTGGTAATGATCAGTTCACTAATCCCACTTGGCTGCCCAACTTTCACTCTTCTAGGTTCAAGCGTTCGTTTCCAGTAACACTTTGAATTTTTAGGTTTCTCTCTGTTTTCTGCTATATAGATAGATGTGTTTGAAACTCTAAATCAAACACGGTTTGTGCTAGCTCCTAGAAACTTGACCAAATGAAGTAGTTCTAAGTTCTATCTCTATGGTTTGTTTCCTCTTGAAGTACCCCATGCAGAGACTGGCGAAAAACACTTTCGTTTGAAAGGGGTTGCCAAGCTTCCAAAAATCTACTAGTTTGCTGAAATCTCAGCAAACATTTTTTCAACAAATCTTGATGATACTTGGAGGTAATGATCAGTTCACTAATCCCACTTGGATACCCAATTTTTATTCTTCTAGGTTGAAGCATTCGTTTCCAGTAACAGTTTGAATTTTTAGGATTCACTCTGTTTTCTCATACATAAATAGCTGTGTTTGGAATTCTAAATCAAACACGGTTTGTGCTAGCTCCTTGAAACTTGACCAAATGAAGTAGTTCTAAGTTCTATCTCTATGGTTTGTTTCTTCTTGAAGTACCCCATGCAGAGACTGGCGAAAAACACTTTCGTTTGAAAGGGGTTGAAAAGCTTCCAAAAAACTACTAGTTTGCTGAAATCTCAGCAACATTTTTTCACCAAATCTTGATGATACTTGGTGGTAATGATCCGTTCACTAATCTCACTTGGCTGACCAACTTTCACTCCTCTAGGTTCAAGCGTTCGTTTCCAGTAACACTTTGAATTTTTAGGTTTCACTCTGTTTTCTGCTATATAGATCGATGTGTTTGAAACTCTAAATAAAACACGGTTTGTGCTAGGTCCTTAAAACTTGACAAAATGAAGTAGTTCTAAGTTCTATCTTTACGGTTTGTTTCCTCTTGAAGTACCCCATGCAGAGACTGGTGAAAAACACTTTCGTTTGAAAGGGTTTGCCAAGCTTCCAAAAAACTACTAGTTTGCTGAAATCTCAGCAAACCTTTTTTCACCAAATTTTGATGATACTTGGTGGTAATGATCAGTTCACTAATCTCACTTGGCTGCCCAACTTTCACTCCTCTAGGTTCAAGCGTTCGTTTCCAGTAACACTTTGAATTTTTAGGTTTCACTCTGTTTTCTGCTATATAGATAGATGTGTTTGAAACTCTAAATCAAACACGGTTTGTGCTAGCTCCTTGAAACTTTACCAAATGAAGTAGTTCTATGTTCCATCTCTATGGTTTGTTTCCTCTTGAAGAACACCATGCAGAGACTGGCGAAAAACACTTTCGTTTGAAAGGGGTGGCCAAGCTTCCAAAAAACTACTAGTTTGCTGAAATCTCAGCAAAACTTTTTTCACCAAATCTTGATGATACTTGGTGGTAATGATCAGTTCACTAATCCCACTTGTCTGCCCAATATTTATTCTTCTAGGTTGAAGCATTCGTTTCCAGTAACAGTTTGAATTTTTAGTTTTCACTCTGTTTTCTGGTATATAGATAGATGTGTTTGAAACTCTAAATCAAACACGGTTTGTGCTAGCTCCTTGAAACTTGACCAAATGAAGTAGTTCTAAGTTCTATCTCTATGGTTTGTTTCCTCTTGAAGTACCCCATGCAGTGACTGGCGAAAAACACTTTCGTTTGAAAGGGGTTGCCAAGCTTCCAAAAAATTACTAGTTTGCTGAAATCTCAGCAAACATTTTTTCACATAATCTTGATGATACTTGGTGGTAATGATCAGTTCACTAATCACACTTGGCTGCCCAACTTTCACTCTTCTAGGTTCAAGCGTTCGTTTCCAGTAACACTTTGAATTTTTAGGTTTCACTCTGTTTTCTGCTATATAGATAGCTGTGTTTGGAATTCTAACTCAAACACGGTTTGTGCTAGCTCCTTGAAACTTGAACAAATGAAGTAGTTCTAAGTTCTATCTCTATGGTTTGTTTCCTCTTGAAGTACCCCATGCAGAGACTGGCGAAAAACACTTTCGTTTGAAAGGGGTTGCCAAGCTTCCAAAAAACTACTAGTTTGCTGAAATCTCAGCAAACCTTTTTTCACCAAATCTTGATGATACTTGGTGGTAATGATCAGTTCACTAATCTCACTTGGCTGCCCAACTTTCACTCTTCTAGGTTCAAGCGTTCGTTTCCAGTAACACTTTGAATTTTTAGGTTTCACTCTGTTTTCTGCTATATAGATAGATGTGTTTGAAACTCTAAATCAAACACGGTTTGTGCTAGCTCCGTGAAACTTGACAAAATGAAGTAGTTCTAAGTTCTATCTCTATGGTTTGTTTCCTCTTGAAGTACCCCATGCAGAGACTGGCGAAAAACACTTTCGTTTCAAAGGGGTTGCCAAGCTTCCAAAAAACTACTAGTTTGCTGAAATCTCAGCAAACCTTTTTTCACCAAATCTTGATGATACTTGGTGGTAATGATCAGTTCACTAATCCCACTTGGCTGCCCAATTTTTATTCTTCAAGGTTGAAGCATTCGTTTCCAGTAACAGTTTGAATTTTTAGGATTCACTCTGTTTTCTCATACATAGATAGCTGTGTTTGGAATTCTAAATCAAACACGGTTTGTGCTAGCTCCTTGAAACTTGACCAAATGAAGTAGTTCTAAGTTGTATCTCTATGGTTTGTTTCTTCTTGAAGTACCCCATGCAGAGACTGGCGAAAAACACTTTCGTTTGAAAGGGGTTGCCAAGCTTCCAAAAAATTACTAGTTTGCTGAAATCTCAGCAAACATTTTTTCACATAATCTTGATGATACTTGGTGGTAATGATCAGTTCACTAATCACACTTGGCTGCCCAACTTTCACTCTTCTAGGTTCAAGCGTTCGTTTCCAGTAACACTTTGAATTTTTAGGTTTCACTCTGTTTTCTGCTATATAGATCGATGTGTTTGAAACTCTAAATAAAACACGGTTTGTGCTAGGTCCTTAAAACTTGACAAAATGAAGTAGTTCTAAGTTCTATCTTTACGGTTTGTTTAATCTTGAAGTACCCCATGCAGAGACTGGTGAAAAACACTTTCGTTTGAAAGGTGTTGCCAAGCTTCCAAAAATCTACTAGTTTGCTGAAATCTCAGCAAACATTTTTTCAACAAATCTTGATGATACTTGGAGGTAATGATCAGTTCACTAATCCCACTTGGATACCCAATTTTTATTCTTCTAGGTTGAAGCATTCGTTTCCAGTAACAGTTTGAATTTTTAGGATTCACTCTGTTTTCTCATACATAAATAGCTGTGTTTGGAATTCTAAATCAAACACGGTTTGTGCTAGCTCCTTGAAACTTGACCAAATGAAGTAGTTCTAAGTTCTATCTCTATGGTTTGTTTCTTCTTGAAGTACCCCATGCAGAGACTGGCGAAAAACACTTTCGTTTGAAAGGGGTTGAAAAGCTTCCAAAAAACTACTAGTTTGCTGAAATCTCAGCAACATTTTTTCACCAAATCTTGATGATACTTGGTGGTAATGATCCGTTCACTAATCTCACTTGGCTGCCCAACTTTCACTCCTCTAGGTTCAAGCGTTCGTTTCCAGTAACACTTTGAATTTTTAGGTTTCACTCTGTTTTCTGCTATATAGATCGATGTGTTTGAAACTCTAAATAAAACACGGTTTGTGCTAGGTCCTTAAAACTTGACAAAATGAAGTAGTTCTAAGTTCTATCTTTACGGTTTGTTTCCTCTTGAAGTACCCCATGCAGAGACTGGTGAAAAACACTTTCGTTTGAAAGGGTTTGCCAAGCTTCCAAAAAACTACTAGTTTGCTGAAATCTCAGCAAACCTTTTTTCACCAAATCTTGATGATACTTGGTGGTAATGATCAGTTCACTAATCTCACTTGGCTGCCCAACTTTCACTCCTCTAGGTTCAAGCGTTCGTTTCCAGTAACACTTTGAATTTTTAGGTTTCACTCTGTTTTCTGCTATATAGATAGATGTGTTTGAAACTCTAAATCAAACACGGTTTGTGCTAGCTCCTTGAAACTTTACCAAATGAAGTAGTTCTATGTTCCATCTCTATGGTTTGTTTCCTCTTGAAGAACACCATGCAGAGACTGGCGAAAAACACTTTCGTTTGAAAGGGGTGGCCAAGCTTCCAAAAAACTACTAGTTTGCTGAAATCTCAGCAAAACTTTTTTCACCAAATCTTGATGATACTTGGTGGTAATGATCAGTTCACTAATCCCACTTGTCTGCCCAATATTTATTCTTCTAGGTTGAAGCATTCGTTTCCAGTAACAGTTTGAATTTTTAGTTTTCACTCTGTTTTCTGGTATATAGATAGATGTGTTTGAAACTCTAAATCAAACACGGTTTGTGCTAGCTCCTTGAAACTTGACCAAATGAAGTAGTTCTAAGTTCTATCTCTATGGTTTGTTTCCTCTTGAAGTACCCCATGCAGTGACTGGCGAAAAACACTTTCGTTTGAAAGGGGTTGCCAAGCATCCAAAAAATTACTAGTTTGCTGAAATCTCAGCAAACATTTTTTCACATAATCTTGATGATACTTGGTGGTAATGATCAGTTCACTAATCACACTTGGCTGCCCAACTTTCACTCTTCTAGGTTCAAGCGTTCGTTTCCAGTAACACTTTGAATTTTTAGGTTTCACTCTGTTTTCTGCTATATAGATAGCTGTGTTTGGAATTCTAACTCAAACACGGTTTGTGCTAGCTCCTTGAAACTTGAACAAATGAAGTAGTTCTAAGTTCTATCTCTATGGTTTGTTTCCTCTTGAAGTACCCCATGCAGAGACTGGCGAAAAACACTTTCGTTTGAAAGGGGTTGCCAAGCTTCCAAAAAACTACTAGTTTGCTGAAATCTCAGCAAACCTTTTTTCACCAAATCTTGATGATACTTGGTGGTAATGATCAGTTCACTAATCCCACTTGGCTGCCCAATTTTTATTCTTCTAGGTTCAAGGGTTCGTTTCCAGTAACACTTTGAATTTTTAGGTTTCACTCTGTTTTCTGCTATATAGATAGATGTGTTTGAAACTCTAAATCAAACACGGATTGTGCTAGCTCCTTGAAACTTTACCAAATGAAGTAGTTCTATGTTCCATCTCTATGGTTTGTTTCCTCTTGAAATACACCATGCAGAGACTGGCGAAAAACACTTTCGTTTGAAAGGGGTGGCCAAGCTTCCAAAAAACTACTAGTTTGCTGAAATCTCAGCAAAACTTTTTTCACCAAATCTTGATGATACTTGGTGGTAATGATCAGTTCACTAATCTCACTTGGCTGCCCAATATTTATTCTTCTAGGTTGAAGCATTCGTTTCCAGTAACAGTTTGAATTTTTAGTTTTCACTCTGTTTTCTGCTATATAGATAGATGTCTTTGAAACTCTAAATCAAACACGGTTTGTGCTAGCTCCTTGAAACTTGACCAAATGAAGTAGTTCTAAGTTCTATCTCTATGGTTTTTTTCCTCTTGAAGTACCCCATGCAGAGACTGGCGAAAAACACTTTCGTTTGAAAGGGGTTGCCAAGCTTCCAAAAAACTACTAGTTTGCTGAAATCTCAGCAAACATTTTTTCACCAAAACTTGATGATACTTGGTGGTAACGATCAGTTCACTAATCCCACTTGGCTGCCCAACTTTCACTCTTCTAGGTTCAAGCGTTAGTTTCCAGTAACACTTTGAATGTTTAGGTTTCACTCTGTTTTCTGCTATATAGATAGATGTGTTTGGAACTCTATATCAAACACGGTTTGTGCTAGCTCCGTGAAACTTGACCAAATGAAGTAGTTCTAAGTTCTATCTCTATGGTTTGTTTCCTCTTGAAGTACCCAATGTAGAGACTGGCGAAAAACACTTTCGTTTGAAAGGGGTTGCCAAGCTTCCAAAAAACTCCTAGTTTGCTGAAATCTCAGCAAACATTTTTTCACCAAATCTTGATGATACTTGGTGGTAATGATCAGTTCACTAATCCCACTTGGCTGCCCAACTTTCACTCTTCTAGGTTCAAGCGTTCGTTTCCAGTAACACTTTGAATTTTTAGGTTTCTCTCTGTTTTCTGCTATATAGATAGATGTGTTTGAAACTCTAAATCAAACACGGTTTGTGCTAGCTCCTAGAAACTTGACCAAATGAAGTAGTTCTAAGTTCTATCTCTATGGTTTGTTTCCTCTTGAAGTACCCCATGCAGAGACTGGCGAAAAACACTTTCGTTTGAAAGGGGTTGCCAAGCTTCCAAAAATCTACTAGTTTGCTGAAATCTCAGCAAACATTTTTTCAACAAATCTTGATGATACTTGGAGGTAATGATCAGTTCACTAATCCCACTTGGATACCCAATTTTTATTCTTCTAGGTTGAAGCATTCGTTTCCAGTAACAGTTTGAATTTTTAGGATTCACTCTGTTTTCTCATACATAAATAGCTGTGTTTGGAATTCTAAATCAAACACGGTTTGTGCTAGCTCCTTGAAACTTGACCAAATGAAGTAGTTCTAAGTTCTATCTCTATGGTTTGTTTCTTCTTGAAGTACCCCATGCAGTGACTGGCGAAAAACACTTTCGTTTGAAAGGGGTTGCCAAGCTTCCAAAAAATTACTAGTTTGCTGAAATCTCAGCAAACATTTTTTCACATAATCTTGATGATACTTGGTGGTAATGATCAGTTCACTAATCACACTTGGATGCCCAACTTTCACTCTTCTAGGTTCAAGCGTTCGTTTCCAGTAACACTTTGAATTTTTAGGTTTCACTCTGTTTTCTGCTATATAGATAGATGTGTTTGAAACTCTAAATCAAACACGGTTTGTGCTAGCTCCTTGAAACTTTACCAAATGAAGTAGTCTCTATGGTTTGTTTCCTCTTGAAGTACACCATGCAGAGACTGGCGAAAAACACTTTCGTTTGAAAGGGGTTGCCAAGCTTCCAAAAAACTACTAGTTTGCTGAAATCTCAGCAAACATTTTTTCACCAAATCTTGATGATACTTGGTGGTAATGATCAGTTCACTAATCACACTTGGCTGCCCAACTTTCACTCTTCTAGGTTCAAGCGTTCGTTTCCAGTAACACTTTGAATTTTTAGGTTTCACTCTGTTTTCCGCTATATAGATAGATGTGTTTGAAACTCTAAATCAAACACGGTATGTGCTAGCTCCTTGAAACTTGACCAAATGAAGTAGTTCTAAGTTCTATCTCTATGGTTTGTTTCCTCTTGAAGTACCCCATGCAGAGACTGGCGAAAAACACTTTCGTTTGAAAGGGGTTGCCAAGCTTCCAAAAAACTACTAGTTTGCTGAAATATCAGCAAACATTTTTTCACCAAATCTTGATGATACTTGGTGGTAATGATCAGTTCACTAAGCCCACTTGTCTGCCCAATTTTTACTCTTCTAGGTTCAAGCGTTCGTTTCCAGTAACACTTTGAATTTTTAGGTTTCACTCTGTTTTCTGCTATATAGATAGTTGTGTTTGAAACTCTAAATCAAACACGGTTTGTGCTAGCTCCTTGAATCTTTATCAAATGAAGTAGTCTCTATGGTTTGTTTCCTCTTGAAGTACACCATGCAGAGACTGGCGAAAAACACTTTCGTTTGAAAGGGGTGGCCAAGCTTCCAAAAAACTACTAGTTTGCTGAAATCTCAGCAAACCTTTTTTCACCAAATGTTGTTGATACTTGGTGGTAATGATCAGTTCACTAATCTCACTTGGCTGCCCAACTTTCACTCTTCTAGGTTCAAGCGTTCGTCTCCAGTAACACTTTGAATTTTTAGGTCTCACTCTGTTTTCTGCTATATAGATAGATGTGTTTGAAACTCTAAATCAAACACGGTTTGTGCTAGCTCCGTGAAACTTGACAAAATGAAGTAGTCCTAAGTTCTATCTCTATGGTTTGTTTCCTCTTGAAGTACCCCATGCAGAGACTGGCGAAAAACACTTTCGTTTGAAAGGGGTGGCCAAGCTTCCAAAAAACTACTAGTTTGCTGAAATCTCAGCAAAACTTTTTTCACCAAATCTTGATGATACTTGGTGGTAATGATCAGTTCACTAATCCCACTTGGCTGCCCAATTTTTATTCTTCTAGGTTGAAGCATTCGTTTCCAGTAACAGTTTGAATTTTTAGGTTTCATTCTGTTTTCTCATACATAGATAGCTGTGTTTGGAATTCTAAATGAAACACGGTTTGTGCTAGCTCCTTGAAACTTGACCAAATGAAGTAGTTCTAAGTTCTATCTCTATGGTTTGTTTCCTCTTGAAGTACCCCATGCAGAGACTGGCGAAAAACACTTTCGTTTGAAAGGGGTTGCCAAGCTTCCAAAAAACTACTAGTTTGCTGAAATCTCAGCAAACATTTTTTCAGCAAATCTTGATGATACTTGGTGGTAATGATCAGTTCACTAAGCCCACTTGGCTGCCCAATTTTTACTCTTCTCGTTTCAAGCGTTCGTTTCCAGTAACACTTTGAATTTTTAGGTTTCACTCTGTTTTCTGCTATATAGATAGATGTGTTTGAAACTCTAAATCAAACACGGTTTGTGCTAGCTCCTTGAAATTTGACTAAATGAAGTAGTTCTAAGTTCTATCTCTATGGTTTGTTTCCTCTTGAAGTACCCCATGCAGAGACTGGCGAAAAACACTTTCCTTTGAAAGGTGTTGCCAAGCTTCCAAAAAACTACTAGTTTGCTGAAATCTCAGCAAACATTTTTTCAACAAATCTTGATGTTACTTGGTGGTAATGATCAGTTCACTAAGCCCACTTGGCTGCCCAATTTTTGCTCTTCTAGGTTCAAGCGTTCATTTCCAGTAACACTTTGAATTTTTAGGTTTCACTCTGTTTTCTGCTATATAGATAGCTGTGTTTGGAATTCTAACTCAAACACGGTTTGTGCTAGCTCCGTGAAACTTGACAAAATGAAGTAGTTCTAAGTTCTATCTCTATGGTTTGTTTCCTCTTGAAGTACCCCATGCAGAGACTGGCGAAAAACACTTTCGTTTGAAAGGGGTTGCCAAGCTTCCAAAAAAATACTAGTTTGCTGAAATCTCAGCAAACATTTTTTCACCAAAACTTGATGATACTTGGTGGTAATGATCAGTTCACTAATCCCACTTGGCTGCCCAATTTCACTCTTCTAGGTTCAAGCGTTCATTTCCAGTAACACTTTGAATTTTTAGGTTTCACTCTGTTTTCTGCTATATAGATAGATGTGTTTGAAACTCTAAATCAAACACGGTTTGTGCTAGCTCCTTGAAACTTGACCAAATGAAGTAGTTCTAAGTTCTATCTCTATGGTTTGTTTCCTCTTGAAGTACCCCATGCAGAGACTGGCTAAAAACACTTTCGTTTGAAAGTGGTGGCCAAGCTTCCAAAAAACTACTAGTTTGCTGAAATCTCAGCAAAACTTTTTTCACCAAATCTTGATGATACTTGGTGGTAATGATCAGTTCACTAATCCCTCTTGGCTGCCCAATTTTTATTCTTCTAGGTTGAAGCATTCGTTTCCAGTAACAGTTTGAATTTTTAGGTTTCACTCTGTTTTCTCATACATAGATAGCTGTGTTTGGAATACTAAATCAAACACGGTTTGTGCTAGCTCCTTGAAACTTGACCAAATGAAGTAGTTCTAAGTTCTATTTCTATGGTTTGTTTCCTCTTGAAGTACCCCATGCAGAGACTGGCGAAAAACACTTTCGTTTGAAAGGGGTTGCCAAGCTTCCAAAAAACTACTAGTTTGCTGAAATCTCAGCAAACATTTTTTCAAAAAAACTTTATGATACTTGTTGGTAATGATCAGTTCACTAATCCCACTTGGCTGCCCAACTTTCACTCTTCTAGGTTCAAGCGTTCGTTTCCAGTAACACTTTGAATTTTTAGGTTTCACTCTGTTTTCTGCTATATAGACAGATGTGTTTGAAACTCTAAATCAAACACGGTTTGTGCTAGCTCCTTGAAACTTTACCAAATGAAGTAGTCTCAATGGTTTGTTTCCTCTTGAAGTACACCATGCAGAGACTGGCGAAAAACACTTTCGTTTGAAAGGGGTTGCCAAGCTTCCAAAAAACTACTAGTTTGATGAAATCTCAGCAAATATTTTTTCACCAAAACTTGATGATACTTGGTGGTAATGATGAGTTCACTAATCTCACTAGGCTGCCCAACTTTCACTCTTCTAGGTTCAAGCGTTCGTTTCCAGTAACACTTTGAATTTTTAGGTTTCACTCTGTTTTCTGCTATATAGACAGATGTGTTTGAAACTCTAAATCAAACACGGTTTGTGCTAGCTCCTTGAAACTTGACCAAATGAAGTAGTTCTAAGTTCTATCTCTATGGTTTGTTTCCTATTGAAGTACCCCATGCAGAGACTGGCGAAAAACACTTTCGTTTGAAAGGTGTTGCCAAGCTTCCAAAAAACTACTAGTTTGCTGAAATCTCAGCAAACCTTTTTTCACCAAATCTTGATGATACTTGGTGGTAATGATCAGTTCACTAATCCCACTTGGCTGCCCAATTTTTATTCTTCTAGGTTCAAGCATTCGTTTCCAGTAACAGTTTGAATTTTTAGGTTTCACTCTGTTTTCTCCTACATAGATAGCTGTGTTTGGAATTCTAAATCAAACATGGTTTGTGCTAGCTCCTTGAAACTTGACAAAATGAAGTAGTTCTAAGTTCTATCTCTATGGTTTGTTTCCTCTTGAAGTACCCCATGCAGAGACTGGCGAAAAACACTTTCGTTTGAAAGGGGTGGCCAAGCTTCCTAAAAACTACTAGTTTGCTGAAATCTCAGCAAAACTTTTTTCACCAAATCTTGATGATACTTGGTGGTAATGATGAGTTCACTAATCTCACTAGGCTGCCCAACTTTCACTCTTCTAGGTTGAAGCGTTCGTTTCCAGTAACAGTTTGAATTTTTAGGTTTCCCTCTGTTTTCTGCTATATAGACAGATGTGTTTGAAACTCTAAATCAAACACGGTTTGTGCTAGCTCCTTGAAACTTGACCAAATGAAGTAGTTCTAAGTTCTATCTCTATGGTTTGTTTCCTCTTGAAGTACCCCATGCAGAGACTGGCGAAAAACACTTTCGTTTGAAAGGGGTTGCCAAGCTTCCAAAAAATTACTAGTTTGCTGAAATCTCAGCAAACATTTTTTCACATAATCTTGATGATACTTGGTGGTAATGATCAGTTCACTAATCCCACTTGGCTGCCCAACTTTCACTCTTCTAGGTTGAAGCGTTCGTTTCCAGTAACACTTTGAATTTTTAGGTTTCACTCTGTTTTCTGCTATATAGATAGCTGTGTTTGGAATTCTAACTCAAACACGGTTTGTGCTAGCTCCTTAAAACTTGAACAAATGATGTAGTTCTAAGTTCTATCTCTATGGTTTGTTTCCTCTTGAAGTACCCCATGCAGAGACTGGCGAAAAACACTTTCGTTTGAAAGGGGTTGCCAAGCTTCCAAAAAACTACTAGTTTGCTGAAATCTCAGCAAAACTTTTTTCACCAAATCTTGATGATACTTGGTGGTAATGATCAGTTCACTAATCCCACTTGGCTGCCCAATTTTTATTCTTCTAGGTTGAAGCATTCGTTTCCAGTAACAGTTTGAATTTTTAGGTTTCACTCTGTTTTCTCCTACATAGATAGCTGTGTTTGGAATTCTAAATCAAACACGGTTTGTGCTAGCTCCTTGAAACTTGACCAAATGAAGTAGTTCTAAGTTCTATCTCTATGGTTTGTTTCCTCTTGAAGTACCCCATGCAGAGACTGGCGAAAAACACTTTCGTTTGAAAGGGGTTGCCAAGCTTCCAAAAAACTACTAGTTTGCTGAAATCTCAGCAAACATTTTTTCACCAAAACTTGATGATACTTGGTGGTAATGATCAGTTCACTAATCCCACTTTCCTGCCCAACTTTCACTCTTCTAGGTTCAAGCGTTCGTTTCCAGTAACACTTTGAATTTTTAGGTTTCACTCTGTTTTCTGCTATATAGATCGATGTGTTTGAAACTCTAAATAAAACACGGTTTGTGCTAGGTCCTTAAAACTTGACAAAATGAAGTAGTTCTAAGTTCTATCTTTACGGTTTGTTTCCTCTTGAAGTACCCCATGCAGAGACTGGTGAAAAACACTTTCGTTTGAAAGGGTTTGCCAAGCTTCCAAAAAACTACTAGTTTGCTGAAATCTCAGCAAACCTTTTTTCACCAAATCTTGATGATACTTGGTGGTAATGATCAGTTCACTAATCTCACTTGGCTGCCCAACTTTCACTCTTCTAGGTTCAAGCATTCGTTTCCAGTAACACTTTGAATTTTTAGGTTTCACTCTGTTTTCTGCTATATAGATAGATGTGTTTGAAACTCTATATCAAACACGGTTTGTGCTAGCTCCTTGAAACTTTACCAAATGAAGTAGTTCTATGTTCCATCTCTATGGTTTGTTTCCTCTTGAAATACACCATGCAGAGACTGGCGAAAAACACTTTCGTTTGAAAGCGGTGGCCAAGCTTCCAAAAAACAACTAGTTTGCTGAAATCTCAGCAAAACTTTTTTCACCAAATCTTGATGATACTTGGTGGTAATGATCAGTTCACTAATCCCACTTGGCTGCCCAATATTTATTCTTCTAGGTTAAAGCATTCCTTTCCAGTAACAGTTTGAATTTTTAGTTTTCACTCTGTTTTCTGCTATATAGATAGATGTCTTTGAAACTCTAAATCAAACACGGTTTGTGCTAGCTCCTTGAAACTTGACCAAATGAAGTAGTTCTAAGTTCTATCTCTATGGTTTGTTTCCTCTTGAAGTACCCCATGCAGAGACTGGCGAAAAACACTTTCGTTTGAAAGGGGTTGCCAAGCTTCCAAAAAACTACTAGTTTGCTGAAATCTCAGCAAACATTTTTTCACCAAAACTTGATGATACTTGGTGGTAATGATCAGTTCACTAATCCCACTTGGCTGCCCAACTTTCACTCTTCTAGGTTCAAGCGTTAGGTTCCAGTAACACTTTGAATTTTTAGGTTTCACTCTGTTTTCTGCTATATAGATAGATGTGTTTGGAACTCTAAATCAAACACGGTTTGTGCTAGCTCCGTGAAACTTGACCAATGAAGTAGTTCTAAGTTCTATCTCTATGGTTTGTTTCTTCTTGAAGTACCCCATGCAGAGACTGGCGAAAAACACTTTCGTTTGAAAGGGGTTGCCAAGCTTCCAAAAAACTACTTGTTTGATGAAATCTCAGCAAACATTTTTTCACCAAATCTTGATGATACTTGGTGGTAATGATCAGTTCACTAATCCCACTTGGCTGCCCAACTTTCACTCTTCTAGGTTCAAGCGTTCGTTTCCAGTAACACTTTGAATTTTTAGGTTTCACTCTGTTTTCTCATACATAGATAGCTGTGTTTGGAATTCTAAATCAAACACGGTTTGTGCTAGCTCCTTGAAACTTGACCAAATGAAGTAGTTCTAAGTTGTATCTCTATGGTTTGTTTCTTCTTGAAGTACCCCATGCAGAGACTGGCGAAAAACACTTTCGTTTGAAAGGGGTTGCCAAGATTCCAAAAAACTACTAGTTTGCTGAAATCTCAGCAAACATTTTTTCACCAAATCTTGATGATACTTGGTGGTAATGATCAGTTCACTAATCTCACTTGGCTGCCCAACTTTCACTCTTCTAGGTTCAAGCGTTCGTTTCCAGTAACACTTTGAATTTTTAGGTTTCACTCTGTTTTCTGCTATATAGATCGATGTGCTTGAAACTCTAAATAAAACACGGTTTGTGCTAGGTCCTTAAAACTTGACAAAATGAAGTAGTTCTAAGTTCTATCTTTACGGTTTGTTTCCTCTTGAAGTACCCCATGCAGAGACTGGTGAAAAACACTTTCGTTGAAAGGGTTTGCCAAGCTTCCAAAATACTACTAGTTTGCTGAAATCTCAGCAAAACCTTTTTTCACCAAATCTTGATGATACTTGGTGGTAATGATCAGTTCACTAATCTCACTTGGCTGCCCAACTTTCACTCTTCTAGGTTCAAGCATTCGTTTCCAGTAACACTTTGAATTTTTAGGTTTACTCTGTTTTCTGCTATATAGATAGATGTGTTTGAAACTCTAAATCAAACACGGTTTGTGCTAGCTCCTTGAAACTTTACCAAATGAAGTAGTTCTATGTTCCATCTCTATGGTTTGTTTCCTCTTGAAGTACACCATGAATAGACTGGCGAAAAACACTTTCGTTTGAAAGGGGTGGCCAAGCTTCGAAAAAACTACTAGTTTGCTGAAATCTCAGCAAAACTTTTTTCACCAAATCTTAATGATACGTGGTGGTAATGATCAGTTCACTAATCTCACTTGGCTACCCAATTTTTATTCTTCTAGGTTGATGCATTCGTTTCCAGTAACACTTTGAATTTTTATGTTTCACTATGTTTTCTGCTATATAGATAGATGTGTTTGAAACTCTAAATCAAACACGGTTTGTGCTAGCCCCTTGAAATTTGACCAAATGAAGTAGTTCTAAGTTCTATCTCTATGGTTTGTTTCCTCTTGAAGTACCCCATGCAGAGACTGGCGAAAAACACTTTCGTTTGAAAGGGGTTGCCAAGCTTCCAAAAAACTACTAGTTTGCTGAAATCTCAGCAAACATTTTTTCACCAAATCTTGATGATACTTGGTGGTAATGATCAGTTCACTAATCCCACTTGGCTGCCCAATTTTTATTCTTCTAGGTTGAAGCATTCGTTTCCAGTAACAGTTTGAATTTTTAGGTTTCACTCTGTTTTCTGCTATATAGATAGCTGTGTTTGGAATTCTAAATCAAACACGGTTTGTGCTAGCTCCTTGATACTTGACCAAATGAAGTAGCTCTAAGTTCTATCTCTATGGTTTGTTTCCTCTTGAAATACCCCATGCAGAGACTGGCGAAAAACACTTTCATTTGAAAGGGGTTGCCAAGCTTCCAAAAAACTACTAGTTTGCTGAAATCTCAGCAAACATTTTTTCACCAAATCTTGATGATACTTGGTGGTAATGATCAGTTCACTAATCCCATTTTCCTGCCCAACTTTCACTCTTCTAGGTTCAAGCGTTCATTTCCAGTAACACTTTGAATTTTTAGGTTTCACTCTGTTTTCTGCTATATAGATAGATGTGTTTGAAACTCTAAATCAAACACGGTTTGTGCTAGCTCCGTGAAACTTGACCAAATGAAGTAGTTCTAAGTTCTATCTCTATGGTTTGTTTCCTATTGAATACCCCATGCAGAGACTGGCGAAAAACACTTTCGTTTGAAAGGGGTTGCCAAGCTTCCAAAAAACTACTAGTTTGCTGAAATCTCAGCAAACATTTTTTCACCAAATCTTGATGATACTTGGTGGTAATGATCAGTTCACTAATCCCACTTGGCTGCCCAACTTTCATTCTTCTAGGTTCAAGCGTTCGTTTCCAGTAACACTTTGAATTTTTAGGTTTCACTCTGTTTTCTGCTATATAGATAGATGTGTTTGAAACTCTAAATCAAACACGGTTTGTGCTAGCTCCGTGAAACTTGACCAAATGAAGTAGTTCTATGTTCCATCTCTATGGTTTGTTTCCTCTTTTAATACACCATGCAGAGACTGGCGAAAAACACTTTCGTTTGAAAGGGGTTGCCAAGCTTCCAAAAAACTACTAGTTTGCTGATATCTCAGCAAACATTTTTTCACCGAAACTTGATGATACTTGGTGGTAATGATCAGTTCACTAATCCCACTTGGCTGCCCAACTTTCACTCTTCTAGGTTCAAGCGTTAGTTTCCAGTAACACTTTGAATTTTTAGGTTTCACTCTGTTTTCTGCTATATAGATAGATGTGTTTCTAACTCTAAATCAAACACGGTTTGTGCTAGCTCCGTGAAACTTGACCAAATGAAGTAGTTCTAAGTTCTATCTCTATGGTTTGTTTCCTCTTGAAGTACCCAATGCAGAGACTGGCGAAAAACACTTTCGTTTGAAAGGGGTTGCCAAGCTTCCAAAAAACTCCTAGTTTGCTGAAATCTCAGCAAACATTTTTTCACCAAATCTTGATGATACTTGGTGGTAATGATCAGTTCACTAATCCCACTTGGCTGCCCAACTTTCACTCTTCTAGGTTCAAGCGTTCGTTTCCAGTAACACTTTGAATTTTTAGGTTTCTCTCTGTTTTCTGCTATATAGATAGATGTGTTTGAAACTCTAAATCAAACACGGTTTGTGCTAGCTCGTTGAAACTTGAACAAATGAAGTAGTTCTAAGTTCTATCTCTATGGTTTGTTTCCTCTTGAAGTACCCCATGCAGAGACTGGCGAAAAACACTTTCGTTTGAAAGGGGTTGCCAAGCTTCCAAAAATCTACTAGTTTGCTGAAATCTCAGCAAACATTTTTTCAACAAATCTTGATGATACTTGGAGGTAATGATCAGTTCACTAATCCCACTTGGATACCCAATTTTTATTCTTCTAGGTTGAAGCATTCGTTTCCAGTAACAGTTTGAATTTTTAGGATTCACTCTGTTTTCTCATACATAAATAGCTGTGTTTGGAATTCTAAATCAAACACGGTTTGTGCTAGCTCCTTGAAACTTGACCAAATGAAGTAGTTCTAAGTTCTATCTCTATGGTTTGTTTCTTCTTGAAGTACCCCATGCAGAGACTGGCGAAAAACACTTTCGTTTGAAAGGGGTTGAAAAGCTTCCAAAAAACTACTAGTTTGCTGAAATCTCAGCAACATTTTTTCATCAAATCTTGATGATACTTGGTGGTAATGATCAGTTCACTAATCTCACTTGGCTGCCCAACTTTCACTCCTCTAGGTTCAAGCGTTCGTTTCCAGTAACACTTTGAATTTTTAGGTTTCACTCTGTTTTCTGCTATATAGATCGATGTGTTTGAAACTCTAAATAAAACACGGTTTGTGCTAGGTCCTTAAAACTTGACAAAATGAAGTAGTTCTAAGTTTTATCTTTACGGTTTGTTTCCTCTTGAAGTACCCCATGCAGAGACTGGTGAAAAACACTTTCGTTTGAAAGGGTTTGCCAAGCTTCCAAAAAACTACTACTTTGCTGAAATCTCAGCAAAACTTTTTTCACCAAATCTTGATGATACTTGGTGGTAATGATCAGTTCACTAATCTCACTTCCTGCCCAACTTTCACTCTTCTAGGTTCAAGCATTCGTTTCCAGTAACACTTTGAATTTTTAGGTTTCACTCTGTTTTCTGCTATATAGATAGATGTGTTTGAAACTCTAAATCAAACACGGTTTGTGCTAGCTCCTTGAAACTTTACCAAATGAAGTAGTTCTATGTTCCATCTCTATGGTTTGTTTCCTCTTGAAGAACACCATGCAGAGACTGGCGAAAAACACTTTCGTTTGAAAGGGGTGGCGAAGCTTCCAAAAAACTACTATTTTGCTCAAATCTCAGCAAAACTTTTTTCACCAAATCTTGATGATACTTGGTGGTAATGATCAGTTCACTAATCCCACTTGTCTGCCCAATATTTATTCTTCTAGGTTGAAGCATTCGTTTCCAGTAACAGTTTGAATTTTTAGTTTTCACTCTGTTTTCTGCTATATAGATAGATGTGTTTGAAACTCTAAATCAAACACGGTTTGTGCTAGCTCCTTGAAACTTGACCAAATGAAGTAGTTCTAAGTTCTATCTCTATGGTTTGTTTCCTCTTGAAGTACCCCATGCAGTGACTGGCGAAAAACACTTTCGTTTGAAAGGGGTTGCCAAGCTTCCAAAAAATTACTAGTTTGCTGAAATCTCAGCAAACATTTTTTCACATAATCTTGATGATACTTGGTGGTAATGATCAGTTCACTAATCACACTTGGCTGCCCAACTTTCACTCTTCTAGGTTCAAGCGTTCGTTTCCAGTAACACTTTGAATTTTTAGGTTTCACTCTGTTTTCTGCTAGATAGATAGCTGTGTTTGGAATTCTAACTCAAACACGGTTTGTGCTAGCTCCTTGAAACTTGAACAAATGAAGTAGTTCTAAGTTCTATCTCTATGGTTTGTTTCCTCTTGAAGTACCCCATGCAGAGACTGGCGAAAAACACTTTCGTTTGAAAGGGGTTGCCAAGCTTCCAAAAAACTACTAGTTTGCTGAAATCTCAGCAAACCTTTTTTCACCAAATCTTGATGATACTTGGTGGTAATGATCAGTTCACTAATCTCACTTGGCTGCCCAACTTTCACTCTTCTAGGTTCAAGCGTTCGCTTCCAGTAACACTTTGAATTTTTAGGTTTCACTCTGTTTTCTGCTATATAGATAGATGTGTTTGAAACTCTAAATCAAACACGGTTTGTGCTAGCTCCGTGAAACTTGACAAAATGAAGTAGTCCTAAGTTCTATCTCTATGGTTTGTTTCCTCTTGAAGTACCCCATGCAGAGACTGGCGAAAAACACTTTCGTTTCAAAGGGGTTGCCAAGCTTCCAAAAAACTACTAGTTTGCTGAAATCTCAGCAAACCTTTTTTCACCAAATCTTGATGATACTTGTTGGTAATGATCAGTTCACTAATCCCACTTGGATACCCAATTTTTATTCTTCAAGGTTGAAGCATTCGTTTCCAGTAACAGTTTGAATTTTTAGGATTCACTCTGTTTTCTCATACATAGATAGCTGTGTTTGGAATTCTAAATCAAACACGGTTTGTGCTAGCTCCTTGAAACTTGACCAAATGAAGTAGTTCTAAGTTGTATCTCTATGGTTTGTTTCTTCTTGAAGTACCCCATGCAGAGACTGGCGAAAAACACTTTCGTTTGAAAGGGGTTGCCAAGATTCCAAAAAACTACTAGTTTGCTGAAATCTCAGCAAACATTTTTTCACCAAATCTTGATGATACTTGGTGGTAATGATCAGTTCACTAATCTCACTTGGCTGCCCACTTTCACTCTTCTAGGTTCAAGCGTTCGTTTCCAGTAACACTTTGAATTTTTAGGTTTCACTCTGTTTTCTGCTATATAGATCGATGTGTTTGAAACTCTAAATAAAACACGGTTTGTGCTAGGTCCTTAAAACTTGACAAAATGAAGTAGTTCTAAGTTCTATCTTTACGGTTTGTTTCCTCTTGAAGTACCCCATGCAGAGACTGGTGAAAAACACTTTCGTTTGAAAGGGTTTGCCAAGCTTCCAAAAAACTACTAGTTTGCTGATATCTCAGCAAACATTTTTTCACCGAAACTTGATGATACTTGGTGGTAATGATCAGTTCACTAATCCCACTTGTCTGCCCAACTTTCACTCTACTAGGTTCAAGCGTTAGTTTCCAGTAACACTTTGAATTTTTAGGTTTCACTCTGTTTTCTGCTATATAGATAGATGTGTTTCTAACTCTAAATCAAACACGGTTTGTGCTAGCTCCGTGAAACTTGACCAAATGAAGTAGTTCTAAGTTCTATCTCTATGGTTTGTTTCCTCTTGAAGTACCCAATGCAGAGACTGGCGAAAAACACTTTCGTTTGAAAGGGGTTGCCAAGCTTCCAAAAAACTCCTAGTTTGCTGAAATCTCAGCAAACATTTTTTCACCAAATCTTGATGATACTTGGTGGTAATGATCAGTTCACTAATCCCACTTGGCTGCCCAACTTTCACTCTTCTAGGTTCAAGCGTTCGTTTCCAGTAACACTTTGAATTTTTAGGTTTCTCTCTGTTTTCTGCTATATAGATAGATGTGTTTGAAACTCTAAATCAAACACGGTTTGTGCTAGCTCGTTGAAACTTGAACAAATGAAGTAGTTCTAAGTTCTATCTCTATGGTTTGTTTCCTCTTGAAGTACCCCATGCAGAGACTGGCGAAAAACACTTTCGTTTGAAAGGGGTTGCCAAGCTTCCAAAAATCTACTAGTTTGCTGAAATCTCAGCAAACATTTTTTCAACAAATCTTGATGATACTTGGAGGTAATGATCAGTTCACTAATCCCACTTGGATACCCAATTTTTATTCTTCTAGGTTGAAGCATTCGTTTCCAGTAACAGTTTGAATTTTTAGGATTCACTCTGTTTTCTCATACATAAATAGCTGTGTTTGGAATTCTAAATCAAACACGGTTTGTGCTAGCTCCTTGAAACTTGACCAAATGAAGTAGTTCTAAGTTCTATCTCTATGGTTTGTTTCTTCTTGAAGTACCCCATGCAGAGACTGGCGAAAAACACTTTCGTTTGAAAGTGGTTGAAAAGCTTCCAAAAAACTACTAGTTTGCTGAAATCTCAGCAACATTTTTTCACCAAATCTTGATGATACTTGGTGGTAATGATCAGTTCACTAATCTCACTTGGCTGCCCAACTTTCACTCCTCTAGGTTCAAGCGTTCGTTTCCAGTAACACTTTGAATTTTTAGGTTTCACTCTGTTTTCTGCTATATAGATCGATGTGTTTGAAACTCTAAATAAAACACGGTTTGTGCTAGGTCTTAAAACTTGACAAAATGAAGTAGTTCTAAGTTCTATCTTTACGGTTTGTTTCCTCTTGAAGTACCCCATGCAGAGACTGGTGAAAAACACTTTCGTTTGAAAGGGTTTGCCAAGCTTCCAAAAAACTACTACTTTGCTGAAATCTCAGCAAACCTTTTTTCACCAAATCTTGATGATACTTGGTGGTAATGATCAGTTCACTAATCCCACTTGTCTGCCCAATATTTATTCTTCTAGGTTGAAGCATTCGTTTCCAGTAACAGTTTGAATTTTTAGTTTTCACTCTGTTTTCTGCTATATAGATAGATGTGTTTGAAACTCTAAATCAAACACGGTTTGTGCTAGCTCCTTGAAACTTGACCAAATGAAGTAGTTCTAAGTTCTATCTCTATGGTTTGTTTCCTCTTGAAGTACCCCATGCAGTGACTGGCGAAAAACACTTTCGTTTGAAAGGGGTTGCCAAGCTTCCAAAAAATTACTAGTTTGCTGAAATCTCAGCAAACATTTTTTCACATAATCTTGATGATACTTGGTGGTAATGATCAGTTCACTAATCACACTTGGCTGCCCAACTTTCACTCTTCTAGGTTCAAGCGTTCGTTTCCAGTAACACTTTGAATTTTTAGGTTTCACTCTGTTTTCTGATAGATAGATAGCTGTGTTTGGAATTCTAACTCAAACACGGTTTGTGCTAGCTCCTTGAAACTTGAACAAATGAAGTAGTTCTAAGTTCTATCTCTATGGTTTGTTTCCTCTTGAAGTACCCCATGCAGAGACTGGCGAAAAACACTTTCGTTTGAAAGGGGTTGCCAAGCTTCCAAAAAACTACTAGTTTGCTGAAATCTCAGCAAACCTTTTTTCACCAAATCTTGATGATACTTGGTGGTAATGATCAGTTCACTAATCTCACTTGGCTGCCCAACTTTCACTCTTCTAGGTTCAAGCGTTCGCTTCCAGTAACACTTTGAATTTTTAGGTTTCACTCTGTTTTCTGCTATATAGATAGATGTGTTTGAAACTCTAAATCAAACACGGTTTGTGCTAGCTCCGTGAAACTTGAAAAAATGAAGTATTCCTAAGTTCTATCTCTATGGTTTGTTTCCTCTTGAAGTACCCCATGCAGAGACTGGCGAAAAACACTTTCGTTTCAAAGGGGTTGCCAAGCTTCCAAAAAACTACTAGTTTGCTGAAATCTCAGCAAACCTTTTTTCACCAAATCTTGATGATACTTGGTGGTAATGATCAGTTCACTAATCCCACTTGGATACCCAATTTTTATTCTTCAAGGTTGAAGCATTCGTTTCCAGTAACAGTTTGAATTTTTAGGATTCACTCTGTTTTCTCATACATAGATAGCTGTGTTTGGAATTCTAAATCAAACACGGTTTGTGCTAGCTCCTTGAAACTTGACCAAATGAAGTAGTTCTAAGTTGTATCTCTATGGTTTGTTTCTTCTTGAAGTACCCCATGCAGAGACTGGCGAAAAACACTTTCGTTTGAAAGGGGTTGCCAAGATTCCAAAAAACTACTAGTTTGCTGAAATCTCAGCAAACATTTTTTCACCAAATCTTGATGATACTTGGTGGTAATGATCAGTTCACTAATCTCACTTGGCTGCCCACTTTCACTCTTCTAGGTTCAAGCGTTCGTTTCCAGTAACACTTTGAATTTTTAGGTTTCACTCTGTTTTCTGCTATATAGATCGATGTGTTTGAAACTCTAAATAAAACACGGTTTGTGCTAGGTCCTTAAAACTTGACAAAATGAAGTAGTTCTAAGTTCTATCTTTACGGTTTGTTTCCTCTTGAAGTACCCCATGCAGAGACTGGTGAAAAACACTTTCGTTTGAAAGGGTTTGCCAAGCTTCCAAAATACTACTAGTTTGCTGAAATCTCAGCAAAACTTTTTTCACCAAATCTTGATGATACTTGGTGGTAATGATCAGTTCACTAATCTCACTTGGCTGCCCAACTTTCACTCTTCTAGGTTCAAGCATTCGTTTCCAGTAACACTTTGAATTTTTAGGTTTCACTCTGTTTTCTGCTATATAGATAGATGTGTTTGAAACTCTAAATCAAACACGGTTTGTGCTAGCTCCTTGAAACTTTACCAAATGAAGTAGTTCTATGTTCCATCTCTATGGTTTGTTTCCTCTTGAAGTACACCATGAATAGACTGGCGAAAACACTTTCGTTTGAAAGGGGTGGCCAAGCTTCCAAAAAACTACTAGTTTGCTGAAATCTCAGCAAAACTTTTTTCACCAAATCTTAATGATACGTGGTGGTAATGATCAGTTCACTAATCTCACTTGGCTACCCAATTTTTATTCTTCTATGTTGATGCATTCGTTTCCAGTAACACTTTGAATTTTTAGGTTTCACTCTGTTTTCTGCTATATAGATAGATGTGTTTGAAACTCTAAATCAAACACGGTTTGTGCTAGCCCCTTGAAATTTGACCAAATGAAGTAGTTCTAAGTTCTATCTCTATGGTTTGTTTCCTCTTGAAGTACCCCATGCAGAGACTGGCGAAAAACACTTTCGTTTGAAAGGGGTTGCCAAGCTTCCAAAAAACTACTAGTTTGCTGAAATCTCAGCAAACATTTTTTCACCAAATCTTGATGATACTTGGTGGTAATGATCAGTTCACTAATCCCACTTGGCTGCCCAATTTTTATTCTTCTAGGTTGAAGCATTCGTTTCCAGTAACAGTTTGAATTTTTAGGTTTCACTCTGTTTTCTGCTATATAGATAGCTGTGTTTGGAATTCTAAATCAAACACGGTTTGTGCTAGCTCCTTGAAATTTGACCAAATGAAGTAGTTCTAAGTTCTATCTCTATGGTTTGTTTCCTCTTGAAGTACCCCATGCAGAGACTGGCGAAAAACACTTTCGTTTGAAAGGGGTTGCCAAGTTTCCAAAAAACTACTAGTTTGCTGAAATCTCAGCAAACATTTTTTCAACAAATCTTGATGATACTTGGTGGTAATGATCAGTTCACTAATCCCTCTTGGCTACCCAATTTTTATTCTTCTAGGTTGAAGCATTCGTTTCCAGTAACAGTTTGAATTTTTAGGTTTCACTCTGTTTTCTTATACATAGATAGCTGTGTTTGGAATTCTAAATCAAACACGGTTTGTGCTAGCTCCTTGAAACTTGACCAAATGAAGTAGTTCTAAGTTCTATCTCTATGGTTTGTCTCCTCTTGAAATACCCCATGCAGAGATTGGCGAAAAACACTTTCGTTTGAAAGGGGTTGCCAAGCTTCCAAAAAACTACTAGTTTGCTGAAATCTCAGCAAACATTTTTTCACCAAATCTTGATGATACTTGGTGGTAATGATCAGTTCACTAATCCCACTTGGCTGCCCAACTTTCATTCTTCTAGGTTCAAGCGTTCGTTTCCAGTAACACTTTGAATTTTTAGGTTTCACTCTGTTTTCTGCTATATAGATAGATGTGTTTGAAACTCTAAATCAAACACGGTTTGTGCTAGCTCCGTGAAACTTGACCAAATGAAGTAGTTCTAAGTTCTATCTCTATGGTTTGTTTCCTCTTGAAGTACCCCATGCAGAGACTGGCGAAAAACACTTTCGTTTGAAAGGGGTTGCCAAGCTTCCAAAAAACTACTTGTTTGATGAAATCTCAGCAAACATTTTTTCACCAAATCTTGATGATACTTGGTGGTAATGATCAGTTCACTAATCCCACTTGGCTGCCCAACTTTCACTCTTCTAGGTTCAAGCGTTCGTTTCCAGTAACACTTTGAATTTTTAGGTTTCACTCTGTTTTCTGTTATATAGATAGATGTGTTTGAAACTCTAAATCAAACACGGTTTGTGCTAGCTCCTTGAAACTTGACCAAACGAAGTAGTTCTAAGTTCTATCTCTATGGTTTCTTTTTTCTTGAAGTAACCCTTGCAGAGACTGGCGAAAAAAACTTTCGTTTGAAAGGGGTTGCCAAGCTTCCAAAAAACTACTAGTTTGCTAAAATCTCAGCAAACCTTTTTTCACCAAATCTTGATGATACTTGGTGGTAATGATCAGTTCACTAATCCCACTTGGCTGCCCAACTTTCATTCTTCTAGGTTCAAGCGTTCATTTCCAGTAACAGTTTGAATTTTTAGGATTCACTCTGTTTTCTCAAACATAGATAGCGGTGTTTGGAATTCTAAATCAAACACGGTTTGTGCTAGCTCCGTGATACTTGACCAAATGAAGTAGTTCTAAGTTCTATCTCTATGGTTTGTTTCTTCTTGAAGTACCCCATGCAGAGACTGGCGAAAAACACTTTCGTTTGAAAGGGGTTGCCAGCTTCCAAAAAACTACTAGTTTGCTGAAATCTCAGCAAACATTTTTTCACCAAATCTTGATGATACTTGGTGGTAATGATCAGTTCACCTAGCCCACTTGGCTGCCCAATTTTTACTCTTCTAGGTTCAAGCGTTCGTTTCAAGTAACACTTTGAATTTTTAGGTTTCACTTTGTTTTCTGCTATATAGATAGATGTGTTTGAAACTCTAAATCAAACACGGTTTGTGCTAGCTCCTTGAAACTTGACCAAATGAAGTAGTTCTATGTTCCATCTCTATGGTTTGTTCCTCTTGAATTACACCATGCAGAGACTGGCGAAAAACACTTTCGTTTGAAAGGGGTGGCCAAGCTTCCAAAAAACTACTAGTTTGCTGAAATCTCAGCAAAACTTTTTTCACCAAATCTTAATGATACTTGGTGGTAATGATTAGTTCACTAATCCCACTTGGCTACCCAATTTTTATTCTTCTAGGTTGAAGCATTCGTTTCCAGTAACACTTTGAATTTTTAGGTTTCACTCTGTTTTCTGCTATATAGATAGATGTGTTTGAAACTCTAAATCAAACACGGTATGTGCTAGCTCCTTGAAACTTGACCAAATGAAGTAGTTCTAAGTTCTATCTCTATGGTTTGTTTCCTCTTGAAGTACCCCATGCAGAGACTGGGAAAAACACTTTCGTTTGAAAGGGGTTGCCAAGCTTCCAAAAAACTACTAGTTTGCTGAAATCTCAGCAAACATTTTTTCACCAAATCTTGATGATACTTGGTGGTAATGATCAGTTCACTAATCCCACTTGGCTGCCCAACTTTCATTCTTCTAGGTTCAAGCGTTCGTTTCCAGTAACACTTTGAATTTTTAGGTTTCACTCTGTTTTCTGCTATATAGATAGATGTGTTTGAAACTCTAAATCAAACACGGTTTGTGCTAGCTCCGTGAAACTTGACCAAATGAAGTAGTTCTAAGTTCTATCTCTATGGTTTGTTTCTTCTTGAAGTACCCCATGCAGAGACTGGCGAAAAACACTTTCGTTTGAAAGGGGTTGCCAAGCTTCCAAAAAACTACTTGTTTGATGAAATCTCAGCAAACATTTTTTCACCAAATCTTGATGATACTTGGTGGTAATGATCAGTTCACTAATCCCACTTGGCTGCCCAACTTTCACTCTTCTAGGTTCAAGCGTTCGTTTCCAGTAACAGTTTGAATGTTTAGGATTCTCTCTGTTTTCTCATACATAGATAGCTGTGTTTGGAATTCTAAATCAAACACGGTTTGTGCTAGCTCCGTGATACTTGACCAAATGAAGTAGGTCTAAGTTCTATCTCTATGGTTTGTTTCTTCTTGAAGTACCCCATGCAGAGACTGGCGAAAAACACTTTCGTTTGAAAGGGGTTGCCAAGATTCCAAAAAACTACTAGTTTGCTGAAATCTCAGCAAACATTTTTTCACCAAATCTTGATGATACTTGGTGGTAATGATCATTTCACTAATCCCACTTGGCTGCCCAACTTTCACTCTTCTAGGTTCAAGCGTTCGTTTCCAGTAACACTTTGAATTTTTAGGTTTCACTCTGTTTTCTCCTATATAGATAGATGTGTTTGAAACTCTAAATCAAACACGGTTTGTGCTAGCTCCTTGAAACTTTACCAAATGAAGTAGTTCTATGTTCCATCTCTATGGTTTGTTTCCTCTTGAAGTACACCATGCAGAGACTGGCGAAAAACACTTTCGTTTGAAAGGGGTGGCCAAGCTTCCAAAAAACTACTAGTTTGCTGAAATCTCAGCAAAACTTTTTTCACCAAATCTTAATGATACTTGGTGGTAATGATTAGTTCACTAATCCCACTTGGCTACCCAATTTTCATTCTTCTAGGTTGAAGCATTCGTTTCCAGTAACACTTTGAATTTTTAGGTTTCACTCTGTTTTCTGCTATATAGATAGATGTGTTTGAAACTCTAAATCAAACACGGTTTGTGCTAGCTCCTTGAAATTTGACCAAATGAAGTAGTTCTAAGTTCTATCTCTATGGTTTGTTTCCTCTTGAAGTACCCCATGCAGAGACTGGCGAAAAACACTTTCGTTTGAAAGGGGTTGCCAAGCTTCCAAAAAACTACTAGTTTGCTGAAATCTCAGCAAACATTTTTTCACCAAATCTTGATGATACTTGGTGGTAATGATCAGTTCACTAATCCCTCTTGGCTACCCAATTTTTATTCTTCTAGGTTGAAGCATTCGTTTCCAGTAACAGTTTGAATTTTTAGGTTTCACTCTGTTTTCTTATACATAGATAGCTGTGTTTGGAATTCTAAATCAAACACGGTTTGTGCTAGCTCCTTGAAACTTGACCAAATGAAGTAGTTCTAAGTTCTATCTCTATGGTTTGTCTCCTCTTGAAATACCCCATGCAGAGACTGGCGAAAAACACTTTCGTTTGAAAGGGGTTGCCAAGCTTCCAAAAAACTACTAGTTTGCTGAAATCTCAGCAAACATTTTTTCACCAAATCTTGATGATACTTGGTTGTAATGATCAGTTCACTAATCCCACTTGGCTGCCCAACTTTCATTCTTCTAGGTTCAAGCGTTCGTTTCCAGTAACACTTTGAATTTTTAGGTTTCACTCTGTTTTCTGCTATATAGATAGATGTGTTTGAAACTCTAAATCAAACACGGTTTGTGCTAGCTCCGTGAAACTTGACCAAATGAAGTAGTTCTAAGTTCTATCTCTATGGTTTGTTTCCTCTTGAAGTACCCCATGCAGAGAGGCGAAAAACACTTTCGTTTGAAAGGGGTTGCCAAGCTTCCAAAAAACTACTTGTTTGATGAAATCTCAGCAAACATTTTTTCACCAAATCTTGATGATACTTGGTGGTAATGATCAGTTCACTAATCCCACTTGGCTGCCCAACTTTCACTCTTCTAGGTTCAAGCGTTCGTTTCCAGTAACACTTTGAATTTTTAG
>NW_027516022.1:39573-66956 GCF_048772815.1 Callospermophilus lateralis | reverse complement strand
GCGCCTAGGGCTACTTGAAGAGGAAACAAACCATAGAGACAAAACTGAGAACTCCTTTATTTTGTCAAGTCTCAAAGACTACTACAAACCATGTTGGATTTAGAGTTCCAAATTCATCTATCTATATAGGAGATAACAGAGGGTAACCTAAATATAAAAACTGCTACTGTAGACGAACGCTTCAACCTAGAAGAACAAAATTTGGTGAGCCAAGTTGGAAATGTGTACTGATCATTACCTCCAAGTATCATCAAGTTTGGGTGGAAAAATATTTGCTGGTATTTCGGAAACTCGTAATTTCTTAGAAGCTTGGCAACCCCTCTCAATGAAAGTGCTTTTCCAAGGTCTGTGCCTAGGGCTACTTGAAGAGGAAACAAACCATAGAGACAAAACTGAGAACTCATTTATGTTGTCAAGGTTCAAAGAGCTACTACAAACCATGTTGGATTTAGAGTTCCAAATTGATCTATCTATATATGAGATAACAGAGGGAAACCTAAATATAAAAACTGCTACTGTAGACGAACACTTCAACCTAGAAGAACAAAATTTGGTGAGCCAAGTTGGATTTCAGTACTGATCATTACCACCAAGTATCATCAAGATTGGGTGAAAAAATATTTGCTGGTATTTCAGAAACTCGTTATTTCTTAGAAGCTTGGCAACCCCTCTCAATGAAAGTGCTTTTCCACAGTCTGTGCCTAGGGCTACTTGAAGAGGAAACAAACCATAGAGACAAAACTGAGAACTCCTTTATTTTGTCAAGTCTCAAAGAGCTACTACAAAACATGTTGGATTTAGATTTCCAAATTCATCTCTCTATATATAAGAGAAGAGAGGGAAACCTAAATATAAAAACTGCTACTGTAGACGAACGCTTCAACCTAGAAGAACAAAAATTGGTGAGCCAAGTGGGAATTGTGTACGGATCATTAGCAAAAAGTATCATCAAGTTTGGGTGAAAAAATATTTGCTGGTATTTCGGAAACTCGTTATTTCTTAGAAGCTTGGCAACCCCTCTCAATGAAAGTGCTTTTCCACAGTCTGTGCCTAGGGCGACATGAAGAGGAAACAAACCTTAGAGACAAAACTGAGAACTCCTTTATTTTGTCAAGTTTCAAAGAGCTACTACAAACCATGTTGTATTTAGAGTTCCAAATTCATCTATCTATATATGAGAGAACAGAGTGAAACCTAAATATAAAAATTGCTAATGTACACAAACGCTTCAACCTAGAAGAACAAAATTTGGTGAGCAAAGTGGGATTTGTGTATTGATCATTACCACCAAGTATCATCAAGATTGGGTCAAAAAATATTTGCTGGTATTTCAGAAACTCGTTAGTTCTTAGAAGCTTGGCAACCCGTCTCAATGAAAGTGCTTTTCCACAGTCTGTGCCTAGGGCTCCTAAAAGATTAAACAAACCATAGAGACAAAAATGAGAACTCCTTTATTTTGTCAAGTTTCAAAGAGGTACTACAAACCATGTTGTATTTAGAGTTCCAAATTCATCTATCTATATAGGACAGAACAGAGGGAAACCTAAATATAAAAACTGCTACTGTAGACGAACGCTTCCAAGTAGAAGAACAAAATTTGGTGAGCCAAGTGGGATTTGTATACTGATCATTACCACCAAGTATCATCAAGATTGGGTGAAAAAATATTTGCTGGTATTTCGGAAACTCGTTATTTCTTAGAAGCTTGGCAACCCCTCTCAATGAAAGTGCTTTTCCACAGTCGTTGCCTAGGGCTAATTGAAGAGGAAACAAACCAAAGAGAAAAAACTGAGAACTCCTATATTTTGTCAAGTTTCAAAGAGCTACTACAAACCATGTTGGATTTAAAGTTCCAAATTCCTATATCAATATATGAGAGAACAGACTGAAACCTAAATATAAAAATTGCTACTGTAGACGAACGCTTCAACCTAGAAGAACAAAATTTGGTGAGGCAAGTGGGATTTGTGTACGGATCATTATCACCAAGTATGATCAAGATTGGGTGAAACAATATTTGCTGGTATTTCGGAAACTCGAAATTTTTAGAAGCTTGGCAAACCCTCTCAATGAAAGTGCTTTTCCACAGTCTGTGCCTAAGGCTACTTGAAGAGGAAACAAGCCATAGAGACAAAACTGAGAACTCCTTTATTTTGTCAAGTTTCAAAGAGCTACTACAAACCATGTTTTATTTAGAGTTCCAAATTCATCTATCTATATAGGAGAGAACAGAGGGAAACCTAAATATAAAAACTGCTACTGTAGACGATCGCTTCAACCTAGAAGAACAAAATTTGGTGAGCCAATTGGGATTATTGTACTGATCATTACCACCAAGTATCATCAAGATTGGGTGAATAAATATTTGCTGGTATTTTGGAAACTCGTTATTTCTTAGAAGGTTTGCAACCCCTCTCAATGAAAGTGCTTTTCCACAGTCTGCGCCTAGGGCTACTTGAAGAGGAAACAAACCATAGAGACAAAACTGAGAACTCCTTTATTTTGTCAAGTTTCAAAGAGCTACTACAAACCATGTGGAATTTAGAGTTCCAAATTCATCTTTCTATATAGGAGAGAACAGAGAAAAACCTAAATATAAAAACTGCTACTGTAGACGAACGCTTCAACCTAGAAGAACAAAATTTGGTGAGCCAAGTGGGATTTGTGTACTGATCATTACCACCAAGTATCATCAAGATTGGGTTAAAAAATATTTGCTGGTATATCGGAAACTCGATTTTTCTTAGAAGATTGGCAACCCCTCTCAATGAAAGTGCTTTTCCACAGTCTGTGCCTAGGGCTACTTGAAGAGGAAACAAACCATAGAGACAAAACTGAGAACTCCGTTATTTTTTCAAGTTTCAAAGAGCTACTACAAACCATGTTGGATTTAGAGTTCCAAATTCATCTATCTATATAGGAGAGAACAGAGGAAACCCTAAATATAAAAACTGCTACTGTAGATGAACGCTTCAACCTAGAAGAACAAAATTTGGTGAGCCAAGTGGGATTTGTGTACTGATCATTACCACCAAGTATCATCAAGATTGGGTGAAAAAATATTTGCTGGTATTTCGAAACTCGTTTTTTCTTAGAAGCTTGGCAACCCCTCTCAATGAAAGTGCTTTTCCACAGTGTGTGCCTAGGGCTACTTGAAGAGGAAACAAACCATAGAGACAAAACTGAGAACTCCAATATTTTTTCAAGTTTCAAAGAGCTACTACAAACCATGTTGGATTTAGAGTTCCAAATTCATCTATCTATATAGGAAAGAACAAAGGGAAACCTAAATATAAAAACTGCTACTGTAGACGAACGCTTTCACCTAGAAGAACAAAATTTGGTGAGCCAAGTGGGATTTGTGTACTGATCATTAGCACCAAGTATCATCAAGTTTGGGAGAAAAAATATTTGCTGGTATTTCAGAAACTCGTAATTTCTTAGAAGCTTGGCAACCCCTCTCAATGAAAGTGCTTTTCCACAGTGTGTGCCTAGGGCTACTTGAAGAGGAAACAAACCATAGAGAAAAAACTGAGAACTCCGTTATTTTTTCAAGGTTCAAAGAGCTACTACAAACCATGTTGGATTTAGAGTTCCAAATTCATCTATCTATATAGGAGTGAACAGAGGGAAAAATAAATATAAAAACTGCTACTGTAGACGAACGCTTCAACCTAGAAGAACAAAATTTGGTGAGCCAAGTGGGATTTGTGTACTGATCATTACCACCAAGTATCATCAAGATTCGTTGAAAAAATATTTGCTGGTATTTCGGAAACACATAATTTCTTAGAAGGTTGGCAAACCCTCTCAATGAAAGTGCTTTTCCACAGTCTGTGCCTAGGGCTACTTGAAGAGGAAACAAACCATAGAGACAAAACTGAGAACTCCTTTATTTTGTCAAGTTTGAAAGAGCTACTACAAACCATGTCGAATTTAGAGTTCCAAATTCATCTATCTATATATGAGAGAACAGAGTGAAACCTAAATATAAAAACTGCTAATGTAGACGAATGCTTCAACCTAAAAGAACAAAATTTGGTGAGCCAAGTGGGATTTGTGTACTGATCATTACCACCAAATATCATCAAGATTGGGTGAAAAAATATTTGCTTGTATTTCGGAAACTAGTTATTTCTTAGAAGCTTGGCAACCCCTCTCAATGAAAGTGCTTTTCCACAGTCTGTGCCTAGGGCTACTTGAAGAGGAAACAACCCATAGCGACAAAACTGAGAACTCTTTATTTTGCCAAGTTTCAAAGAGCTACTACAAACCATGTTGGATTTAGAGTACCAAATTCATCTTTCTATATAGGAGAGAACAGAGGGAAACCTAAATATAAAAACTGTTAGTGTAGATGAACGATTCAACATAGAAGAACAAAATTTGGTGAGCCAAGTGGGATTTGTGTACTGATCATTACCTCCAAGTATCATCAAGATTGGGTGAAAAAATATTTGCTGGTATTTCGGAAACTCGTTATTTCTTAGAATCTTGGCAACCCTTCTCAATGAAAGTGCTGTTCCAAGGTCTGTGCCTAGGGCTACTTGAAGAGGAAACAAACCATAGAGAAAAAACTGAGAACTCCGTTATTTTTTCAAGTTTCAAAGAGCTACTACAAACCATGTTGGATTTAGAGTTCCAAATTCATCTATCTATATAGGAGTGAACAGAGGGAAAAATAAATATAAAAACTGCTACTGTAGACGAACGCTTCAACCTAGAAGAACAAAATTTGGTGAGCCAAGTGGGATTTGTGTACTGATCATTACCACCAAGTATCATCAAGATTCGGTGAAAAAATATTTGCTGGTATTTCGGAAACTCATAATTTCTTAGAAGGTTGGCATACCCTCTCAATGAAAGTGCTTTTCCACAGTCTGTGCCTAGGGCTACTTGAAGAGGAAACAAACCATAGAGACAAAACTGAGAACTCCTTTATTTTGTCAAGTTTCAAAGAGCTACTACAAACCATGTTGGATTTCGAATTCCAAATTCATCTATCTATATATGAGAGAACAGAGTGAAACCTAAATATAAAAACTTCTACTGTAGACGAACGCTTCAACCTAGAAGAACAAAATTTGGTGAGCCTAGTGGGATTTGTGTACTGATCATTACCACCGAGTATCATGAAGATTGGGTGAAAAAATATTTGCTGGTATTTCGGAAACTCGTTATTCCTTAGAAGCTTGGCAACCCCTCTCAATTAAAGTGCTTTTCCACAGTGTGTGCCTAGGGCTACTTGAAGAGGAAACAAACCATAGAGACAAAACTGAGAACTCCGTTATTTTTTCAAGTCTCAAAGAGCTACTACAAAACATGTTGGATTTAGAGTTCCAAATTCATCTATCTATATATCAGAGAATCGTGGGAAACCTAAATATAAAAACTGCTACTGTAGACGAACGCTTCCAAGTAGAAGAACAAAATTTGGTGAGCCAAGTGGGATTTGTATACTGATCATTACCACCAAGTATCATCAAGATTGGGTGAAAAAATATTTGCTGGTATTTCGGAAACTCGTTATTTCTTAGAAGCTTGGCAACCCCTCTCAATGAAAGTGCTTTTCCACAGTCGTTGCCTAGGGCTAATTGAAGAGGAAACAAACCAAAGAGAAAAAACTGAGAACTCCTATATTTTGTCAAGTTTCAAAGAGCTACTACAAACCATGTTGGATTTAAAGTTCCAAATTCCTATATCAATATATGAGAGAACAGACTGAAACCTAAATATAAAAATTGCTACTGTAGACGAACGCTTCAACCTAGAAGAACAAAATTTGGTGAGCCAATTGGGATTATTGTACTGATCATTACCACCAAGTATCATCAAGATTGGGTGAAAAAATATTTGCTGGTATTTCGAAACTCGTTTTTTCTTAGAAGCTTGGCAACCCCTCTCAATGAAAGTGCTTTTCCACAGTCTGTGCCTAGGGCTACTTGAAGAGGAAACAAACCATAGACACAAAACTGAGAACTCCTTTATTTTGTCAAGTTTCAAAGAGCTACTACAAACCATGTTGGATTTAGAGTTCCAAATTCATCTATCTATATATCAGTGAATCGTGGGAAACCTAAATATAAAAACTGCTACTGTAGACGAACGATTCAAACTAGAGTAACAAAATTTGGTGAGCCAAGTGGGAAAAGTGTACTGATCATTAGCTCCAAGTATCATCAAGATTGGGTGAAAAAATATTTGCTGGTATTTCGGAAACTCGTTATTTCTTAGAAGGTTGGCAACCCCTCTCAAAGAAAGTGCTTTTCCACAGTCTGCGCCTAGGGCTACTTGAAGAGGAAACAAACCATAGAGACAAAACTGAGAACTCCTTTATTTTGTCAAGTCTCAAAGACTACTACAAACCATGTTGGATTTAGAGTTCCAAATTCATCTATCTATATAGGAGATAACAGAGGGTAACCTAAATATAAAAACTGCTACTGTAGACGAACGCTTCAACCTAGAAGAACAAAATTTGGTGAGCCAAGTTGGAAATGTGTACTGATCATTACCTCCAAGTATCATCAAGTTTGGGTGGAAAAATATTTGCTGGTATTTCGGAAACTCGTAATTTCTTAGAAGCTTGGCAACCCCTCTCAATGAAAGTGCTTTTCCAAGGTCTGTGCCTAGGGCTACTTGAAGAGGAAACAAACCATAGAGACAAAACTGAGAACTCATTTATGTTGTCAAGGTTCAAAGAGCTACTACAAACCATGTTGGATTTAGAGTTCCAAATTGATCTATCTATATATGAGATAACAGAGGGAAACCTAAATATAAAAACTGCTACTGTAGACGAACACTTCAACCTAGAAGAACAAAATTTGGTGAGCCAAGTTGGATTTCAGTACTGATCATTACCACCAAGTATCATCAAGATTGGGTGAAAAAATATTTGCTGGTATTTCAGAAACTCGTTATTTCTTAGAAGCTTGGCAACCCCTCTCAATGAAAGTGCTTTTCCACAGTCTGTGCCTAGGGCTACTTGAAGAGGAAACAAACCATAGAGACAAAACTGAGAACTCCTTTATTTTGTCAAGTCTCAAAGAGCTACTACAAAACATGTTGGATTTAGATTTCCAAATTCATCTCTCTATATATAAGAGAAGAGAGGGAAACCTAAATATAAAAACTGCTACTGTAGACGAACGCTTCAACCTAGAAGAACAAAAATTGGTGAGCCAAGTGGGAATTGTGTACGGATCATTAGCAAAAAGTATCATCAAGTTTGGGTGAAAAAATATTTGCTGGTATTTCGGAAACTCGTTATTTCTTAGAAGCTTGGCAACCCCTCTCAATGAAAGTGCTTTTCCACAGTCTGTGCCTAGGGCTACTTGAAGAGGAAACAAACCATAGAGACAAAACTGAGAACTCCTTTATTTTGTCAAGTTTCAAAGAGCTACTACAAACCATGTTGGATTTAGAGTTCCAAATTCATCTATCTATATATGAGAGAACAGAGTGAAACCTAAATATAAAAATTGCTAATGTACACAAACGCTTCAACCTAGAAGAACAAAATTTGGTGAGCAAAGTGGGATTTGTGTATTGATCATTACCACCAAGTATCATCAAGATTGGGTCAAAAAATATTTGCTGGTATTTCAGAAACTCGTTAGTTCTTAGAAGCTTGGCAACCCCTCTCAATGAAAGTGCTTTTCCACAGTCTGTGCCTAGGGCTCCTAAAAGATTAAACAAACCATAGAGACAAAAATGAGAACTCCTTTATTTTGTCAAGTTTCAAAGAGGTACTACAAACCATGTTGGATTTAGAGTTCCAAATTCATCTATCTATATAGGACAGAACAGTGGGAAACCTAAATATAAAAACTGCTACTGTAGACGAACGCTTCCAAGTAGAAGAACAAAATTTGGTGAGCCAAGTGGGTTTTGTATACTGATCATTACCACCAAGTATCATCAAGATTGGGTGAAAAAATATTTGCTGGTATTTCGGAAACTCGTTATTTCTTAGAAGCTTGGCAACCCCTCTCAATGAAAGTGCTTTTCCACAGTCGTTGCCTAGGGCTAATTGAAGAGGAAACAAACCAAAGAGAAAAAACTGAGAACTCCTATATTTTGTCAAGTTTCAAAGAGCTACTACAAACCATGTTGGATTTAAAGTTCCAAATTCCTATATCAATATATGAGAGAACAGACTGAAACCTAAATATAAAAATTGCTACTGTAGAAGAACGCTTCAACCTAGAAGAACAAAATTTGGTGAGCCAAGTGGGATTTGTGTACTGATCATTACCACCAAGTATCATCAAGATTGGGTTAAAAAATATTTGCTGGTATATCGGAAACTCGATTTTTCTTAGAAGATTGGCAACCCCTCTCAATGAAAGTGCTTTTCCACAGTCTGTGCCTAGGGCTACTTGAAGAGGAAACAAACCATAGAGACAAAACGGAGAACTCCGTTATTTTTTCAAGTTTCAAAGAGCTGCTACAAACCATGTTGGATTTAGAGTTCCAAATTCATCTATCTATATAGGAGAGAACAGAGGAAACCCTAAATATAAAAACTGCTACTGTAGATGAACGCTTCAACCTAGAAGAACAAAATTTGGTGAGCCAAGTGGGATTTGTGTACTGATCATTACCACCAAGTATCATCAAGATTGGGTGAAAAAATATTTGCTGGTATTTCGAAACTCGTTTTTTCTTAGAAGCTTGGCAACCCCTCTCAATGAAAGTGCTTTTCCACAGTGTGTGCCTAGGGCTACTTGAAGAGGAAACAAACCATAGAGACAAAACTGAGAACTCCAATATTTTTTCAAGTTTCAAAGAGCTACTACAAACCATGTTGGATTTAGAGTTCCAAATTCATCTATCTATATAGGAAAGAACAAAGGGAAACCTAAATATAAAAACTGCTACTGTAGACGAACGCTTTCACCTAGAAGAACAAAATTTGGTGAGCCAAGTGGGATTTGTGTACTGATCATTAGCACCAAGTATCATCAAGTTTGGGAGAAAAAATATTTGCTGGTATTTCAGAAACTCGTAATTTCTTAGAAGCTTGGCAACCCCTCTCAATGAAAGTGCTTTTCCACAGTGTGTGCCTAGGGCTACTTGAAGAGGAAACAAACCATAGAGAAAAAACTGAGAACTCCGTTATTTTTTCAAGTTTCAAAGAGCTACTACAAACCATGTTGGATTTAGAGTTCCAAATTCATCTATCTATATAGGAGTGAACAGAGGGAAAAATAAATATAAAAACTGCTACTGTAGACGAACGCTTCAACCTAGAAGAACAAAATTTGGTGAGCCAAGTGGGATTTGTGTACTGATCATTACCACCAAGTATCATCAAGATTCGTTGAAAAAATATTTGCTGGTATTTCGGAAACACATAATTTCTTAGAAGGTTGGCAAACCCTCTCAATGAAAGTGCTTTTCCACAGTCTGTGCCTAGGGCTACTTGAAGAGGAAACAAACCATAGAGACAAAACTGAGAACTCCTTTATTTTGTCAAGTTTGAAAGAGCTACTACAAACCATGTCGAATTTAGAGTTCCAAATTCATCTATCTATATATGAGAGAACAGAGTGAAACCTAAATATAAAAACTGCTAATGTAGACGAATGCTTCAACCTAAAAGAACAAAATTTGGTGAGCCAAGTGGGATTTGTGTACTGATCATTACCACCAAATATCATCAAGATTGGGTGAAAAAATATTTGCTTGTATTTCGGAAACTAGTTATTTCTTAGAAGCTTGGCAACCCCTCTCAATGAAAGTGCTTTTCCACAGTCTGTGCCTAGGGCTACTTGAAGAGGAAACAACCCATAGCGACAAAACTGAGAACTCTTTATTTTGCCAAGTTTCAAAGAGCTACTACAAACCATGTTGGATTTAGAGTACCAAATTCATCTTTCTATATAGGAGAGAACAGAGGGAAACCTAAATATAAAAACTGTTAGTGTAGATGAACGATTCAACATAGAAGAACAAAATTTGGTGAGCCAAGTGGGATTTGTGTACTGATCATTACCTCCAAGTATCATCAAGATTGGGTGAAAAAATATTTGCTGGTATTTCGGAAACTCGTTATTTCTTAGAATCTTGGCAACCCTTCTCAATGAAAGTGCTGTTCCAAGGTCTGTGCCTAGGGCTACTTGAAGAGGAAACAAACCATAGAGAAAAAACTGAGAACTCCGTTATTTTTTCAAGTTTCAAAGAGCTACTACAAACCATGTTGGATTTAGAGTTCCAAATTCATCTATCTATATAGGAGTGAACAGAGGGAAAAATAAATATAAAAACTGCTACTGTAGACGAACGCTTCAACCTAGAAGAACAAAATTTGGTGAGCCAAGTGGGATTTGTGTACTGATCATTACCACCAAGTATCATCAAGATTCGGTGAAAAAATATTTGCTGGTATTTCGGAAACTCATAATTTCTTAGAAGGTTGGCATACCCTCTCAATGAAAGTGCTTTTCCACAGTCTGTGCCTAGGGCTACTTGAAGAGGAAACAAACCATAGAGACAAAACTGAGAACTCCTTTATTTTGTCAAGTTTCAAAGAGCTACTACAAACCATGTTGGATTTCGAATTCCAAATTCATCTATCTATATATGAGAGAACAGAGTGAAACCTAAATATAAAAACTTCTACTGTAGACGAACGCTTCAACCTAGAAGAACAAAATTTGGTGAGCCTAGTGGGATTTGTGTACTGATCATTACCACCGAGTATCATGAAGATTGGGTGAAAAAATATTTGCTGGTATTTCGGAAACTCGTTATTCCTTAGAAGCTTGGCAACCCCTCTCAATTAAAGTGCTTTTCCACAGTGTGTGCCTAGGGCTACTTGAAGAGGAAACAAACCATAGAGACAAAACTGAGAACTCCGTTATTTTTTCAAGTCTCAAAGAGCTACTACAAAACATGTTGGATTTAGAGTTCCAAATTCATCTATCTATATATCAGAGAATCGTGGGAAACCTAAATATAAAAACTGCTACTGTAGACGAACGCTTCCAAGTAGAAGAACAAAATTTGGTGAGCCAAGTGGGATTTGTATACTGATCATTACCACCAAGTATCATCAAGATTGGGTGAAAAAATATTTGCTGGTATTTCGGAAACTCGTTATTTCTTAGAAGCTTGGCAACCCCTCTCAATGAAAGTGCTTTTCCACAGTCGTTGCCTAGGGCTAATTGAAGAGGAAACAAACCAAAGAGAAAAAACTGAGAACTCCTATATTTTGTCAAGTTTCAAAGAGCTACTACAAACCATGTTGGATTTAAAGTTCCAAATTCCTATATCAATATATGAGAGAACAGACTGAAACCTAAATATAAAAATTGCTACTGTAGACGAACGCTTCAACCTAGAAGAACAAAATTTGGTGAGCCAATTGGGATTATTGTACTGATCATTACCACCAAGTATCATCAAGATTGGGTGAAAAAATATTTGCTGGTATTTCGAAACTCGTTTTTTCTTAGAAGCTTGGCAACCCCTCTCAATGAAAGTGCTTTTCCACAGTCTGTGCCTAGGGCTACTTGAAGAGGAAACAAACCATAGACACAAAACTGAGAACTCCTTTATTTTGTCAAGTTTCAAAGAGCTACTACAAACCATGTTGGATTTAGAGTTCCAAATTCATCTATCTATATATCAGTGAATCGTGGGAAACCTAAATATAAAAACTGCTACTGTAGACGAACGATTCAAACTAGAGTAACAAAATTTGGTGAGCCAAGTGGGAAAAGTGTACTGATCATTAGCTCCAAGTATCATCAAGATTGGGTGAAAAAATATTTGCTGGTATTTCGGAAACTCGTTATTTCTTAGAAGGTTGGCAACCCCTCTCAAAGAAAGTGCTTTTCCACAGTCTGCGCCTAGGGCTACTTGAAGAGGAAACAAACCATAGAGACAAAACTGAGAACTCCTTTATTTTGTCAAGTCTCAAAGACTACTACAAACCATGTTGGATTTAGAGTTCCAAATTCATCTATCTATATAGGAGATAACAGAGGGTAACCTAAATATAAAAACTGCTACTGTAGACGAACGCTTCAACCTAGAAGAACAAAATTTGGTGAGCCAAGTTGGAAATGTGTACTGATCATTACCTCCAAGTATCATCAAGTTTGGGTGGAAAAATATTTGCTGGTATTTCGGAAACTCGTAATTTCTTAGAAGCTTGGCAACCCCTCTCAATGAAAGTGCTTTTCCAAGGTCTGTGCCTAGGGCTACTTGAAGAGGAAACAAACCATAGAGACAAAACTGAGAACTCATTTATGTTGTCAAGGTTCAAAGAGCTACTACAAACCATGTTGGATTTAGAGTTCCAAATTGATCTATCTATATATGAGATAACAGAGGGAAACCTAAATATAAAAACTGCTACTGTAGACGAACACTTCAACCTAGAAGAACAAAATTTGGTGAGCCAAGTTGGATTTCAGTACTGATCATTACCACCAAGTATCATCAAGATTGGGTGAAAAAATATTTGCTGGTATTTCAGAAACTCGTTATTTCTTAGAAGCTTGGCAACCCCTCTCAATGAAAGTGCTTTTCCACAGTCTGTGCCTAGGGCTACTTGAAGAGGAAACAAACCATAGAGACAAAACTGAGAACTCCTTTATTTTGTCAAGTCTCAAAGAGCTACTACAAAACATGTTGGATTTAGATTTCCAAATTCATCTCTCTATATATAAGAGAAGAGAGGGAAACCTAAATATAAAAACTGCTACTGTAGACGAACGCTTCAACCTAGAAGAACAAAAATTGGTGAGCCAAGTGGGAATTGTGTACGGATCATTAGCAAAAAGTATCATCAAGTTTGGGTGAAAAAATATTTGCTGGTATTTCGGAAACTCGTTATTTCTTAGAAGCTTGGCAACCCCTCTCAATGAAAGTGCTTTTCCACAGTCTGTGCCTAGGGCTACTTGAAGAGGAAACAAACCATAGAGACAAAACTGAGAACTCCTTTATTTTGTCAAGTTTCAAAGAGCTACTACAAACCATGTTGGATTTAGAGTTCCAAATTCATCTATCTATATATGAGAGAACAGAGTGAAACCTAAATATAAAAATTGCTAATGTACACAAACGCTTCAACCTAGAAGAACAAAATTTGGTGAGCAAAGTGGGATTTGTGTATTGATCATTACCACCAAGTATCATCAAGATTGGGTCAAAAAATATTTGCTGGTATTTCAGAAACTCGTTAGTTCTTAGAAGCTTGGCAACCCCTCTCAATGAAAGTGCTTTTCCACAGTCTGTGCCTAGGGCTCCTAAAAGATTAAACAAACCATAGAGACAAAAATGAGAACTCCTTTATTTTGTCAAGTTTCAAAGAGGTACTACAAACCATGTTGGATTTAGAGTTCCAAATTCATCTATCTATATAGGACAGAACAGTGGGAAACCTAAATATAAAAACTGCTACTGTAGACGAACGCTTCCAAGTAGAAGAACAAAATTTGGTGAGCCAAGTGGGTTTTGTATACTGATCATTACCACCAAGTATCATCAAGATTGGGTGAAAAAATATTTGCTGGTATTTCGGAAACTCGTTATTTCTTAGAAGCTTGGCAACCCCTCTCAATGAAAGTGCTTTTCCACAGTCGTTGCCTAGGGCTAATTGAAGAGGAAACAAACCAAAGAGAAAAAACTGAGAACTCCTATATTTTGTCAAGTTTCAAAGAGCTACTACAAACCATGTTGGATTTAAAGTTCCAAATTCCTATATCAATATATGAGAGAACAGACTGAAACCTAAATATAAAAATTGCTACTGTAGAAGAACGCTTCAACCTAGAAGAACAAAATTTGGTGAGCCAAGTGGGATTTGTGTACTGATCATTACCACCAAGTATCATCAAGATTGGGTTAAAAAATATTTGCTGGTATATCGGAAACTCGATTTTTCTTAGAAGATTGGCAACCCCTCTCAATGAAAGTGCTTTTCCACAGTCTGTGCCTAGGGCTACTTGAAGAGGAAACAAACCATAGAGACAAAACGGAGAACTCCGTTATTTTTTCAAGTTTCAAAGAGCTGCTACAAACCATGTTGGATTTAGAGTTCCAAATTCATCTATCTATATAGGAGAGAACAGAGGAAACCCTAAATATAAAAACTGCTACTGTAGATGAACGCTTCAACCTAGAAGAACAAAATTTGGTGAGCCAAGTGGGATTTGTGTACTGATCATTACCACCAAGTATCATCAAGATTGGGTGAAAAAATATTTGCTGGTATTTCGAAACTCGTTTTTTCTTAGAAGCTTGGCAACCCCTCTCAATGAAAGTGCTTTTCCACAGTGTGTGCCTAGGGCTACTTGAAGAGGAAACAAACCATAGAGACAAAACTGAGAACTGCAATATTTTTTCAAGTTTCAAAGAGCTACTAGAAACCATGTTGGATTTAGAGTTCCAAATTCATCTATCTATATAGGAAAGAACAAAGGGAAACCTAAATATAAAAACTGCTACTGTAGACGAACGCTTTCACCTAGAAGAACAAAATTTGGTGAGCCAAGTGGGATTTGTGTACTGATCATTAGCACCAAGTATCATCAAGATTGGGAGAAAAAATATTTGCTGGTATTTCAGAAACTCGTAATTTCTTAGAAGCTTGGCAACCCCTCTCAATGAAAGTGCTTTTCCACAGTGTGTGCCTAGGGCTACTTGAAGAGGAAACAAACCATAGAGAAAAAACTGAGAACTCCGTTATTTTTTCAAGTTTCAAAGAGCTACTACAAACCATGTTGGATTTAGAGTTCCAAATTCATCTATCTATATAGGAGTGAACAGAGGGAAAAATAAATATAAAAACTGCTACTGTAGACGAACGCTTCAACCTAGAAGAACAAAATTTGGTGAGCCAAGTGGGATTTGTGTACTGATCATTACCACCAAGTATCATCAAGATTCGGTGAAAAAATATTTGCTGGTATTTCGGAAACTCATAATTTCTTAGAAGGTTGGCAAACCCTCTCAATGAAAGTGCTTTTCCACAGTCTGTGCCTAGGGCTACTTGAAGAGGAAACAAACCATAGAGACAAAACTGAGAACTCCTTTATTTTGTCAAGTTTAAAAGAGCTACTACAAACCATGTCGAATTTAGAGTTCCAAATTCATCTATCTATATATGAGAGAACAGAGTGAAACCTAAATATAAAAACTGCTAATGTAGACGAATGCTTCAACCTAAAAGAACAAAATTTGGTGAGCCAAGTGGGATTTGTGTACTGATCATTACCACCAAATATCATCAAGATTGGGTGAAAAAATATTTGCTTGTATTTCGGAAACTAGTTATTTCTTAGAAGCTTGGCAACCCCTCTCAATGAAAGTGCTTTTCCACAGTCTGTGCCTAGGGCTACTTGAAGAGGAAACAACCCATAGCGACAAAACTGAGAACTCTTTATTTTGCCAAGTTTCAAAGAGCTACTACAAACCATGTTGGATTTAGAGTACCAAATTCATCTTTCTATATAGGAGAGAACAGAGGGAAACCTAAATATAAAAACTGTTAGTGTAGATGAACGATTCAACATAGAAGAACAAAATTTGGTGATCCAAGTGGGATTTGTGTACTGATCATTACCTCCAAGTATCATCAAGATTGGGTGAAAAAATATTTGCTGGTATTTCGGAAACTCGTTATTTCTTAGAATCTTGGCAACCCTTCTCAATGAAAGTGCTGTTCCAAGGTCTGTGCCTAGGGCTACTTGAAGAGGAAACAAACCATAGAGAAAAAACTGAGAACTCCGTTATTTTTTCAAGTTTCAAAGAGCTACTACAAACCATGTTGGATTTAGAGTTCCAAATTCATCTATCTATATAGGAGTGAACAGAGGGAAAAATAAATATAAAAACTGCTACTGTAGACGAACGCTTCAACCTAGAAGAACAAAATTTGGTGAGCCAAGTGGGATTTGTGTACTGATCATTACCACCAAGTATCATCAAGATTCGGTGAAAAAATATTTGCTGGTATTTCGGAAACTCATAATTTCTTAGAAGGTTGGCATACCCTCTCAATGAAAGTGCTTTTCCACAGTCTGTGCCTAGGGCTACTTGAAGAGGAAACAAACCATAGAGACAAAACTGAGAACTCCTTTATTTTGTCAAGTTTCAAAGAGCTACTACAAACCATGTTGGATTTCGAATTCCAAATTCATCTATCTATATATGAGAGAACAGAGTGAAACCTAAATATAAAAACTTCTACTGTAGACGAACGCTTCAACCTAGAAGAACAAAATTTGGTGAGCCTAGTGGGATTTGTGTACTGATCATTACCACCGAGTATCATGAAGATTGGGTGAAAAAATATTTGCTGGTATTTCGGAAACTCGTTATTCCTTAGAAGCTTGGCAACCCCTCTCAATTAAAGTGCTTTTCCACAGTGTGTGCCTAGGGCTACTTGAAGAGGAAACAAACCATAGAGACAAAACTGAGAACTCCGTTATTTTTTCAAGTCTCAAAGAGCTACTACAAAACATGTTGGATTTAGAGTTCCAAATTCATCTATCTATATATCAGAGAATCGTGGGAAACCTAAATATAAAAACTGCTACTGTAGACGAACGATTCAAACTAGAGTAACAAAATTTGGTGAGCCAAGTGGGAAAAGTGTACTGATCATTAGCTCCAAGTATCATCAAGATTGGGTGAAAAAATATTTGCTGGTATTTCGGAAACTCGTTATTTCTTAGAAGGTTGGCAACCCCTCTCAATGAAAGTGCTTTTCCACAGTCTGCGCCTAGGGCTACTTGAAGAGGAAACAAACCATAGAGACAAAACTGAGAACTCCTTTATTTTGTCAAGTATCAAAGACTACTACAAACCATTTTGGATTTAGAGTTCCAAATTCATCTATCTATATAGGAGATAACAGAGGGTAACCTAAATATAAAAACTGCTACTCTAGACGAATGCTTCAACCTAGAAGAAAAAAATTTGGTGAGCCAAGTTGGAAATGTTTACTGATCATTACCTCCAAGTATCATCAAGTTTGGGTGAGAAAATATTTGCTGGTATTTCGGAAACTCGTAATTTCTTAGAAGCTTGGCAACCCCTCTCAATGAAAGTGCTTTTCCAAGGTCTGTGCCTAGGGCTACTTGAAGAGGAAACAAACCATAGAGACAAAACTGAGAACTCATTTATGTTGTCAAGGTTCAAAGAGCTACTACAAACCATGTTGGATTTAGAGTTCCAAATTCATCTATCTATATATGAGATAACAGAGGGAAACCTAAATATAAAAACTGCTACTGTAGACGAACACTTCAACCTAGAAGAACAAAATTTGGTGAGCCAAGTTGGATTTCAGTACTGATCATTACCACCAAGTATCATCAAGATTGGGTGAAAAAATATTTGCTGGTATTTCAGAAACTCGTTATTTCTTAGAAGCTTGGCAACCCCTCTCAATGAAAGTGCTTTTCCACAGTCTGTGCCTAGGGCTACTTGAAGAGGAAACAAACCATAGAGACAAAACTGAGAACTCCTTTATTTTGTCAAGTCTCAAAGAGCTACTACAAAACATGTTGGATTTAGATTTCCAAATTCATCTATCTATATATTAGAGAAGAGAGGGAAACCTAAATATAAAAACTGCTACTGTAGACGAACGCTTCAACCTAGAAGAACAAAAATTGGTGAGCCAAGTGGGAATTGTGTACGGATCATTAGCAAAAAGTATCATCAAGATTGGGTGAAAAAATATTTGCTGGTATTTCGGAAACTCGTTATTTCTTAGAAGCTTGGCAACCCCTCTCAATGAAAGTGCTTTTCCACAGTCTGTGCCTAGGGCGACTTGAAGAGGAAACAAACCATAGAGACAAAACTGAGAACTCCTTTATTTTGTCAAGTTTCAAAGAGCTACTACAAACCATGTTGGATTTAGAGTTCCAAATTCATCTATCTATATATGAGAGAACAGAGTGAAACCTAAATATAAAAATTGCTAATGTACACAAACGCTTCAACCTAGAAGAACAAAATTTGGTGAGCAAAGTGGGATTTGTGTATTGATCATTACCACCAAGTATCATCAAGATTGGGTCAAAAAATATTTGCTGGTATTTCAGAAACTCGTTAGTTCTTAGAAGCTTGGCAACCCGTCTCAATGAAAGTGCTTTTCCACAGTCTGTGCCTAGGGCTCCTAAAAGATTAAACAAACCATAGAGACAAAAATGAGAACTCCTTTATTTTGTCAAGTTTCAAAGAGGTACTACAAACCATGTTGGATTTAGGGTTCCAAATTCATCTATCTATATAGGACAGAACAGTGGGAAACCTAAATATAAAAACTGCTACTGTAGACGAACGCTTCCAAGTAGAAGAACAAAATTTGGTGAGCCAAGTGGGTTTTGTATACTGATCATTACCACCAAGTATCATCAAGATTGGGTGAAAAAATATTTGCTGGTATTTCGGAAACTCGTTATTTCTTAGAAGCTTGGCAACCCCTCTCAATGAAAGTGCTTTTCCACAGTCGTTGCCTAGGGCTAATTGAAGAGGAAACAAACCAAAGAGAAAAAACTGAGAACTCCTATATTTTGTCAAGTTTCAAAGAGCTACTACAAACCATGTTGGATTTAAAGTTCCAAATTCCTATATCAATATATGAGAGAACAGACTGAAACCTAAATATAAAAATTGCTACTGTAGACGAACGCTTCAACCTAGAAGAACAAAATTTGGTGAGCCAATTGGGATTATTGTACTGATCATTACCACCAAGTATCATCAAGATTGGGTGAAAAAATATTTGCTGGTATTTCGAAACTCGTTTTTTCTTAGAAGCTTGGCAACCCCTCTCAATGAAAGTGCTTTTCCACAGTCTGTGCCTAGGGCTACTTGAAGAGGAAACAAACCATAGACACAAAACTGAGAACTCCTTTATTTTGTCAAGTTTCAAAGAGCTACTACAAACCATGTTGGATTTAGAGTTCCAAATTCATCTATCTATATATCAGTGAATCGTGGGAAACCTAAATATAAAAACTGCTACTGTAGACGAACGATTCAAACTAGAGTAACAAAATTTGGTGAGCCAAGTGGGAAAAGTGTACTGATCATTAGCTCCAAGTATCATCAAGATTGGGTGAAAAAATATTTGCTGGTATTTCGGAAACTCGTTATTTCTTAGAAGGTTGGCAACCCCTCTCAAAGAAAGTGCTTTTCCACAGTCTGCGCCTAGGGCTACTTGAAGAGGAAACAAACCATAGAGACAAAACTGAGAACTCCTTTATTTTGTCAAGTCTCAAAGACTACTACAAACCATGTTGGATTTAGAGTTCCAAATTCATCTATCTATATAGGAGATAACAGAGGGTAACCTAAATATAAAAACTGCTACTGTAGACGAACGCTTCAACCTAGAAGAACAAAATTTGGTGAGCCAAGTTGGAAATGTGTACTGATCATTACCTCCAAGTATCATCAAGTTTGGGTGGAAAAATATTTGCTGGTATTTCGGAAACTCGTAATTTCTTAGAAGCTTGGCAACCCCTCTCAATGAAAGTGCTTTTCCAAGGTCTGTGCCTAGGGCTACTTGAAGAGGAAACAAACCATAGAGACAAAAGTGAGAACTCATTTATGTTGTCAAGGTTCAAAGAGCTACTACAAACCATGTTGGATTTAGAGTTCCAAATTCATCTTTCTATATATGAGATAACAGAGGGAAACCTAAATATAAAAACTGCTACTGTAGACAAACACTTCAACCTAGAAGAACAAAATTTGGTGAGCCAAGTGGGATTTCAGTACTGATCATTACCACCAAGTATCATCAAGATTGGGTGAAAAAATATTTGCTGGTATTTCAGAAACTCGTTATTTCTTAGAAGCTTGGCAACCCCTCTCAATGAAAGTGCTTTTCCACAGTCTGTGCCTAGGGCTACTTGAAGAGGAAACAAACCATAGAGACAAAACTGAGAACTCCGTTATTTTTTCAAGTTTCAAAGAGCTACTACAAACCATGTTGGATTTAGAGTTCCAAATTCATCTATCTATATAGGAGAGAACAGAGGGAACCCTAAATATAAAAACTGCTACTGTAGATGAACGCTTCAACCTAGAAGAACAAAATTTGGTGAGCCAAGTGGGATTTGTGTACTGATCATTACCACCAAGTATCATCAAGATTGGGTGAAAAAATGTTTGCTGGTATTTCGAAACTCGTTTTTTCTTAGAAGCTTGGCAACCCCTCTCAATGAAAGTGCTTTTCCACAGTGTGTGCCTAGGGCTACTTGAAGAGGAAACAAACCATAGAGACAAAACTGAGAACTCCAATATTTTTTCAAGTTTCAAAGAGCTACTACAAACCATGTTGGATTTAGAGTTCCAAATTCATCTATCTATATAGGAAAGAACAAAGGGAAACCTAAATATAAAAACTGCTACTGTAGACGAACGCTTTCACCTAGAAGAACAAAATTTGGTGAGCCAAGTGGGATTTGTGTACTGATCATTAGCACCAAGTTTCATCAAGATTGGGTGAAAAAATATTTGCTGGTATTTCAGAAACTCGTAATTTCTTAGAAGCTTGGCAACCCCTCTCAATGAAAGTGCTTTTCCACAGTGTGTGCCTAGGGCTACTTGAAGAGGAAACAAACCATAGAGAAAAAACTGAGAACTCCGTTATTTTTTCAAGTTTCAAAGAGCTACTACAAACCATGTTGGATTTAGAGTTCCAAATTCATCTATCTATATAGGAGTGAACAGAGGGTAACCTAAATATAAAAACTGCTACTGTAGACGAACGCTTCAACCTAGAAGAACAAAATTTGGTGAGCCAAGTTGGAAATGTGTACTGATCATTACCTCCAAGTATCATCAAGTTTGGGTGGAAAAATATTTGCTGGTATTTCGGAAACTCGTAATTTCTTAGAAGCTTGGCAACCCCTCTCAATGAAAGTGCTTTTCCAAGGTCTGTGCCTAGGGCTACTTGAAGAGGAAACAAACCATAGAGACAAAAGTGAGAACTCATTTATGTTGTCAAGGTTCAAAGAGCTACTACAAACCATGTTGGATTTAGAGTTCCAAATTCATCTTTCTATATATGAGATAACAGAGGGAAACCTAAATATAAAAACTGCTACTGTAGACAAACACTTCAACCTAGAAGAACAAAATTTGGTGAGCCAAGTGGGATTTCAGTACTGATCATTACCACCAAGTATCATCAAGATTGGGTGAAAAAATATTTGCTGGTATTTCAGAAACTCGTTATTTCTTAGAAGCTTGGCAACCCCTCTCAATGAAAGTGCTTTTCCACAGTCTGTGCCTAGGGCTACTTGAAGAGGAAACAAACCATAGAGACAAAACTGAGAACTCCGTTATTTTTTCAAGTTTCAAAGAGCTACTACAAACCATGTTGGATTTAGAGTTCCAAATTCATCTATCTATATAGGAGAGAACAGAGGGAACCCTAAATATAAAAACTGCTACTGTAGATGAACGCTTCAACCTAGAAGAACAAAATTTGGTGAGCCAAGTGGGATTTGTGTACTGATCATTACCACCAAGTATCATCAAGATTGGGTGAAAAAATGTTTGCTGGTATTTCGAAACTCGTTTTTTCTTAGAAGCTTGGCAACCCCTCTCAATGAAAGTGCTTTTCCACAGTGTGTGCCTAGGGCTACTTGAAGAGGAAACAAACCATAGAGACAAAACTGAGAACTCCAATATTTTTTCAAGTTTCAAAGAGCTACTACAAACCATGTTGGATTTAGAGTTCCAAATTCATCTATCTATATAGGAAAGAACAAAGGGAAACCTAAATATAAAAACTGCTACTGTAGACGAACGCTTTCACCTAGAAGAACAAAATTTGGTGAGCCAAGTGGGATTTGTGTACTGATCATTAGCACCAAGTTTCATCAAGATTGGGTGAAAAAATATTTGCTGGTATTTCAGAAACTCGTAATTTCTTAGAAGCTTGGCAACCCCTCTCAATGAAAGTGCTTTTCCACAGTGTGTGCCTAGGGCTACTTGAAGAGGAAACAAACCATAGAGAAAAAACTGAGAACTCCGTTATTTTTTCAAGTTTCAAAGAGCTACTACAAACCATGTTGGATTTAGAGTTCCAAATTCATCTATCTATATAGGAGTGAACAGAGGGAGAAATAAATATAAAAACTGCTACTGTAGACGAACGCTTCAACCTAGAAGAACAAAATTTGGTGAGCCAAGTGGGATTTGTGTACTGATCATTACCACCAAGTATCATCAAGATTCGGTGAAAAAATATTTGCTGGTATTTCGGAAACTCATAATTTCTTAGAAGGTTGGCAAACCCTCTCAATGAAAGTGCTTTTCCACAGTCTGTGCCTAGGGCTACTTGAAGAGGAAACAAACCATAGAGACAAAACTGAGAACTCCTTTATTTTGTCAAGTCTCAAAGAGCTACTACAAAACATGTTGGATTTAGATTTCCAAATTCATCTATCTATATATTAGAGAAGAGAGGGAAACCTAAATATAAAAACTGCTACTGTAGACGAACGCTTCAACCTAGAAGAACAAAAATTGGTGAGCCAAGTGGGAATTGTGTACGGATCATTAGCAAAAAGTATCATCAAGATTGGGTGAGAAAATATTTGCTGGTATTTCGGAAACTCGTTATTTCTTAGAAGCTTGGCAACCCCTCTCAATGAAAGTGATTTTCCACAGTCTGTGCCTAGGGCTAGTTGAAGAGGAAACAAACCATAGAGACAAAACTGAGAACTCCTTTATTTTGTCAAGTTTCAAAGAGCTACTACAAACCATGTTGGATTTAGAGTTCCAAATTCATCTATCTAAATAGGAGAGAACACAGGGAAACCTAATATAAAAAATGCTACTGTAGACGATCGCTTCAACCTAGAAGAACAAAATTTGGTGAGCCAAGTAGGATTTGTGTACTGATCATTACCACCAAGTATCCATCAATATTGGGTGAAGAAATATTTGCTGGTATTTCGGAAACTCATAATTTCTTAGAAGCTTGGCAACCCTCTCAATGAAAGTGCTTTTCCACAGTCTGTGCCACGGGCTACTTGAAGAGGAAACAAACCATAGAGCCAAACATGAGAACTCCTTTATTTGGTCAATTTTCAAAGAGCTACTACAATCCATGTTGGATTTAGAGTTCCAAATTCATGTATCTATATATGAGAGAACAAGAGAAACCTAAATATAAAAACTGCTACTATAGACGAACGCTTCAACCTAGAAGAACAAAATTTGGTGAGCCAAGTGAGATTTGTGTACTGATCATTAGCAACAAGTATCATCAAGATTGGGTGAAAAAATATTTGCTGGTATATCGGAAACTCGTAATTTCTTAGAAGCTTGGATGCCCCTCTCAATGAAAGTGCTTTTCCACAGTCGGTGCCTAGGGCTACTTGAAGAGGAAACAAGCCATAGAGACAAAACTGAGAACTCCTTTATTTTGTCAAGTTTCAAAGAGCTACTGAAAACCATGTTGGATTTAGAGTTCCAAATTCATCTATCTAAATAGGAGAGAACAGAGGGAAACCTAAATATAAAAACTGCTACTGTAGACGAATGCTTCAACCTAGAAGAACAAAATTTGGTGAGCCAAGTGGGATTTGTGTACTGATTATTACCTCCAAGTATCATCAAGATTGGGTGAAAAAATATTTGCTGGTATTTCGGAAACTCGTTATTTCTTAGAAGCTTGGCAACCCCTCTCAATGAAAGTGCTTTTCCACAGTGTGTGCCTAGGGCTACTTGAAGAGGAAACAAACCATAGAGACAAAACTGAGAACTCCTTTATTTTGTCAAGTTTCAAAGAGCTACTAAAAACCATGTTGGATTTAGAGTTCCAAATTCATCTATCTAAATAGGAGAGAACAGAGGGAAACCTAAATATAAAAACTGCTACTGTAGACGAATGCTTCTAACTAGAAGAACAAAATTTGGTGAGCCAAGTGGGATTTGTGTACTGATCATTACCACCAAGTATCATCAAGATTGGGTGAAAAAATATTTGCTGGTATTTCGGAAACTCGTTATTTCTTAGAAGCTTGGCAACCCATCTCAATGAAAGTGCTTTCCACAGTCTGTGCCTAGGGCTACTTGAAGAGGAAACAAACCATAGAGACAAATCTGAGAAAACCTTTATTTTGTCAAGTTTCAAAGAACTACTACAAACCATTTGGATTTAGAGTTCCAAATTCATCTATCTATATAGGAGAGAACAGAGTGAAACCTAAATATAAAAACTACTACTGTAGACGAACGCTTCAACCTAGAAAAACAAAATTTGGTGAGCCAAGTGGGATTTGTGTACTGATCATTAGCAACAAGTATCATCAAGATTGGGTGAAAAAATATTTGCTGGTATTTCGGAAACTCGTTATTTCTTAGAAGCCTGGCAACCCCTCTCAACGAAAGTGCTTTTCCACAGTGTGTGCCTAGGGCTACTTGAAGAGGAAACAAACCATAGAGACAAAACTGAGAACTCCTTTATTTTGTCAAGTTTCAAAGAGCTACTACAATCCATGTTGGATTTAGAGTTCCAAATTCATCTATCTATATAGGAGAGAACAAGAGAAACCTAAATATAAAAACTGCTACTATAAACGAACGCTTCAACCTAGAAGAACAAAATTTGGTGAGCCAAGTGGGATTTGTGTACTGATCATTAGCAACAAGTATCATCAAGATTGGGTGAAAAAATATTTGCTGGTATTTCGGAAACTCGTTATTTCTTAGAAGCTTGGCAACCCCTCTCAATGAAAGTGCTTTTTCACAGTGTGTGCCTAGGGCTACTTGAAGAGGAAACAATCCATAGAGACAAAACTGAGAACTCTTTTATTTTGTCATGTTTCAAAGAGCTACTACAAATCATGTTGTATTTAGAGTTCCTAATTAATCTATCTATACAGGAGAGAACAAAGGGCAACCTAAATATAAAAACTGCTACTGTAGACGAACGCTTCAACATAGGAGAACAAAATTTGGTGAGCCAAGTGGGATTTGTGTACTGATCATTGCCACCAAGTATCATCAAGATTGGGTGAAAAAATATTTGCTCGTATTTCGGAAACTCGTTATTTCTTAGAAGCTTGGCAACCCCTCTCAATGAAAGTGCTTTTTCACAGTGTGTGCCTAGGGCTACTTGAAGAGGAAACAAACCATAGAGACAAAACTGAGAACTCTTTTATTTTGTCAAGGTTCAAAGAGCTACTATAAACCATGTTTTATTTAGAGTTCCAAATTCATCTATCTCTATAGGAGAGAACAGAGGGAAACCTAAATATAAAAACTGCTATTGTATACGAACGCTTCAACCTAGAAGAACAAAATTTGGTGAGCCAAGTGGGATTTGTGTACTGATCATTACCACCAAGTATCATCAAAATTGGGTGAAAAAATATTTGCTGGTATTTTGGAAACTCGTTATTTCTTAGAAGCTTGGCAACCCATCTCAATGAAAGTGCTTTCCACAGTCTGTGCCTAGGGCTACTTGAAGAGGAAACCAACCATAGAGACAAATCTGAGAAAACCTTTATTTTGTGAAGTTTCAAAGAGCTACTACAAACCATGTTGGATTTAGAGTTCCAAATTCATCTAACTATATAGGAGAGAACAGAGTGAAACCTAAATATAAAAACTACTACTGTAGACGAACGCTTCAACCTAGAAAAACAAAATTTGGTGAGCCAAGTGAGATTTGTGTACTGATCATTAGCAACAAGTATCATCAAGATTGGGTGAAAAAATATTTGCTTGTATTTCGGAAACTCGTTATTTCTTAGAAGCTTGGCAACCCCTCTCAATGAAAGTGCTTTTTCACAGTGTGTGCCTAGGGCTACTTGAAGAGGAAACAATCCATAGAGACAAAACTGAGAACTCCTGTATTTTGTCATGTTTCAAAGAGCTACTGCAAATCATGTTGTATTTAGAGTTCCTAATTAATCTATCTATACAGGAGAGAACAGAGGGCAACCTAAATATAAAAACTGCTACTGTAGACGAACGCTTCAACCTAGAAGAACAAAATTTGGTGAGCCAAGTGGGATTTGTGTACTGATCATCAGCCACAAGTATCATCAAGATTGGGTGAAAAAATATTTGCTGGTATTTCGGAAACTCGTTATTTCTTAGAAGCCTGGCAACCTCTCTCAAAGAAAGTGCTTTTCCACAGTGTGTGCGTAGGGCTACTTGAAGAGGAAACAAACCATAGAGACAAAACTGAGAACTCCTTTATTTTGTCAACTTTCAAAGAGCTACTAAAAACCATGTTGGATTTAGAGTTCCAAATTCATCTATCTATAGGAGAGAACACAGGGAAACCTAATATAAAAAATGCTACTGTAGACGATCGCTTCAACCTAGAAGAACAAAATTTGGTGAGCCAAGTAGGATTTGTGTACTGATCATTACCACCAAGTATCCATCAATATTGGGTGAAGAAATATTTGCTGGTATTTCGGAAACTCATAATTTCTTAGAAGCTTGGCAACCTTCTCAATGAAAGTGCTTTTCCACAGTCTGTGCCACGGGCTACTTGAAGAGGAAACAAACCATAGAGCCAAACATGAGAACTCCTTTATTTGGTCAATTTTCAAAGAGCTACTACAATCCATGTTGGATTTAGAGTTCCAAATTCATGTATCTATATATGAGAGAACAAGAGAAACCTAAATATAAAAACTGCTACTATAGACGAACGCTTCAACCTAGAAGAACAAAATTTGGTGAGCCAAGTGAGATTTGTGTACTGATCATTAGCAACAAGTATCATCAAGATTGGGTGAAAAAATATTTGCTGGTATATCGGAAACTCGTAATTTCTTAGAAGCTTGGATACCCCTCTCAATGAAAGTGCTTTTCCACAGTCGGTGCCTAGGGCTACTTGAAGAGGAAACAAACCATAGAGACAAAACTGAGAACTCCTTTATTTTGTCAAGTTTCAAAGAGCTACTATAAACCATGTTGGATTTAGAGTTCCAAATTCATCAATCTATATAGGAGAGAACAGAGGGAAACCTAAATATAAAAACTGCTACTGTATACGAACGCTTCAACCTAGAAGAACAAAATTTGGTGAGCCAAGTGGGATTTGTGTACTGATCATTACCACCAAGTTTCATCAAAATTGGGTGAAAAAATATTTGCTGGTATTTTGGAAACTCGTTATTTCTTAGAAGCTTGGCAACCCTTCTCAATGAAAATGCTTTCCACAGTCTGTGCCTAGGGCTACTTGAAGAGGAAACAATCCATAGAGACAAAACTGAGAACTCTTTATTTTGTCATGTTTCAAAGAGCTACTACAAATCACGTTGTATTTAGAGTTCCTAATTAATCTATCTATACAGGAGAGAACAGAGGGAAACCTAAATAAAAAACTGCTACTCTAGACGAACGCTTCAACATAG
>NW_027516022.1:0-39373 GCF_048772815.1 Callospermophilus lateralis | reverse complement strand
GAAGATCGTTACACAAATACCACTTAGCTCAACAAATTTGGTCCTTCTTGGTTGAAGCGTTCGTCGACAGTAGCAGTTTTATATTTAGGTTTCACTCTGTTCTCGGCTATATAGATAGATGTATTTGGAAATCTAAATCCAACATGGTTTGTAGTAGCTATTTGAAACTTGACAAAATAAAAAAGTTCTCAGTTTTGTCTCTATGGTTTGTTTGCTCTTCAAGTAGCCCTATTCACAGACTGTGGAAAAGCACCTTCATTGAGAGGGGTTGCCAAGCTTCTGAGAAATAACGAGTTTCCGAAATACCAGCAAATATTTTTTCACCCAATCTTGATGATACTTGTTGGTGATGATCAGTACACATATCCCACTTGGCTCATCAAATTTTGTTCTTCTAGGTTGAAGCGTTCGTCTACAGTAGCAATTTTTATATTTAGGTTTCACTCTGTTCTCTCCTATATAGATAGATGAATTTGGAACTCTAAATCCAACATGGTTTGCAGTGGCTCTTTGAAACTTTACAAAATAAAGGAGATCTGAGTTTTTTCTCTATGGTTTTATTCCTCTTCATGTAGCCCCAGGCACACATGGTGGAAAAGCTCTTTCATTGAGAGGTTTTGCCAAGCTTCTAAGAAATTAAGAGTTTCCAAAATACCAGCAAATATTTTTTCACCCAATCTTGATGATACTTGGTGGTAAGTACAAGTACACAAATCCCACTTGGCTCACCAAATTTTATTCTTCTAGGTTGAAGCATTCGTCTACAGTAGCAGTTTTTATTTTTAGGTTTCACTCTGTTCTCTCCTATATAGATAGATGAATATGGAACACTAAATCCAACATGGTTTGTAGTAGCTCTTTGAAACTTGGCAAAAAAAAGGAGTTCTCAGTTTTGTCTCTATGGTTTGATTCCTCTTCAACTAGCCCTAGGCACAGACTGTGGAAAAGCACTTTCATTGAGAGGGGTTGCCAAGCTTCTAAGAAATAAAGAGTTTCCGAAATACTAGCAAATATTTTTTCACCCAATCTTGATGATACTTGGTGGTGAAGATCGGTACACAAATCCCACTTGGCTCACCAAATTTTGTTCTTCTAGGTTGAAGCGTTCGTCTACAGTAGCAGTTTTTGTATTTAGGTTTCACTCTGTTCTCTCCTATATAGATAGATGAATTTGGAACTCTAAATCCAATATGGTTTGTAGTAGCTATTTGAAACTTGACAAAATAAAGGAGCTTTCAGTTTTGTTTCTATGATTTGTTTCCGCTTCAAGTAGTCCTAAGCAGAGACTGTGGAAAACCACTTTCATTGAGAGGGGTTGCCAAGCTTCCAAGAAATAACAAGTTTCCGAAATACCAGCAAATATTTTTTCACGCAATCTTGATGACACTTAGTGGTAATGATCACTACCCAAATCCCACTTGGCTCACCAAATTTTGTTCTTCTAGGTTGAAGCATTCGTCTACAGTAGCAGTTTTTAATTTTAGGTTTTACTCTGTTCTCTCCTATATAGATAGATGAATTTGGAACTCTAAATCCAACATGGTTTGTAGTAGCTCTTTGAAACTTGACAAAGTAATGGAGTTCTCAGTTTTGTCTCTATGGTTTGTATCCTCTTCAAATAGCCCTGGCACAGACTGTGGAAAAGCACTTTCATTGAGAGGGGTTGCCAAGCTTCTGAGAAATAACGAGTTTCCGAAATACCAGCAAATATTTTTTCACCCAATCTTGATGATATTGTTGGTGATGATCAGTACACATATCCCACTTGGCTCACCAAATTTTGTTCTTCTAGGTTGAAGCGTTCGTCTACAGTAGCAATTTTTATATTTAGGTTTCACTGTGTTCTCTCCTATATAGATAGATGAATTTGGAACTCTAAATCCAACATGGTTTGCAGTGGCTCTTTGGAACTTTACAAAATAAAGGAGATCTGAGTTTTTTCTCTATGGTTTGATTCCTCTTCATGTAGCCCCAGGCACACATGGTGGAAAAGCTCTTTCATTGAGAGGTTTTGCCAAGCTTCTAAGAAATTAAGAGTTTCCAAAATACCAGCAAATATTTTTTCACCCAATCTTGATGATACTTGGTGGTAAGGACAAGTACACAAATCCCACTTGGCTCACCAAATTTTATTATTCTAGGTTGAAGCATTCGTCTACAGTAGCAGTTTTTATTTTTAGGTTTCACTCTGTTCTCTCCTATATAGATAGATGAATTTGGAACACTAAATCCAACATGGTTTGTAGAAGCTCTTTGAAACTTGGCAAAATAAAGGAGTTCTCAGTTTTGTCTCTATGGTTTGATTAATCTTCAACTAGCCCTAGGCACAGACTGTGGAAAAGCACTTTCATTGAGAGTGGTTGCCAAGCTTCTAAGAAAAAAAGAGTTTCAGAAATACCAGCAAATATTTTTTCACCCAATATTGATGATACTTTTTGGTGATGATCAGTACACAAATCCCACATGGCTCACCAAATTTTGTTCTTCTAGGTTGAAGCGTTCGTCTACAACAGCAATTTTTATATTTAGGTTGCACTCTGTTCTCTCCTATATAGATAGATGAATTTGGAACTCTAAATCCAACATGGTTTGTAATGGCTCTTTGAAACTTGACAAAATAAAGGAGTTCTCAGGTTTTTCTCTATGGTTTGTTTCCTCTTCAAGTAGCCCCAGGCACAAACGGTGGAAAAGCACTTTCATTTAGAGGGGTTGCCAAGCTTCCAAGAAATTACGAGTTTCCGAATTACCAGCAAATATTTTTTCACCCAAACTTGATGATACTTGGTGTTTACGATCGGTACACAAATCCCACTTGACTCACCAAATTTTGTTCTTCTAGGTTGAAGCATTCGTTTACAGTAGCAGTTTTTATTTTAGGTTTCACTCTGTTCTCTCCTATATAAATAGTTGAATTTGGAACTCTAAATCCAACATGGTTTGTAGTAGCTCTTTGAAACTTGACAAAAAAAAGGAGTTCTCAGTTTTGTCTCTCTGGTTTGTTTTTTTTTCAAGTAGCCCTGGCACAGACTGTGGAAAAGCACTTTCATTGAGAGGGGTTGCCAATCTTCCAAAAAATAAAGAGTTTCCGAAATACCAGCAAATATTTTTTTACCCAATCTTGATGATACTTGGTGGTAAGGACAAGTACACAAATCCCACTTGGCTCACCAAATTTTGTTCTTCTAGGTTGAAGCATTCGTCTACAGTAGCAGTTTTTATTTTTAGGTTTCACTCTGTTCTCTCCTATATAGATAGATGAATTTGGAACTCTAAATCCAATATGGTTTGTAGTAGCTCTTTGAAACGTAACAAAGTAAAGGAATTCTCAGTTTTGTCTCTATGATTTGTTTCCGCTTCATGTAGCCCTAAGCAGAGACTGTGGAAAAGCACTTTCATTGAGAAGGGTTGCCAAGCTTCTAAGAAATAACGAGTTTCCCAATTACCAGCAAATATTTTTTCACCCAATGTTGATGATACGTGGTGGTGAAGATCGGTACACAAATACCACTTAGCTCAACAAATTTGGTCCTTCTTGGTTGAAGCGTTCGTCAACAGTAGCAGTTTTATATTTAGGTTTCACTCTGTTCTCGGCTATATAGATAGATGAATTTGGAAATCTAAATCCAACATGGTTTGTAGTAGCTATTTGAAACTTGACAAAATAAAGGAGTTCTCAGTTTTGTCTCTATGGTTTGTTTGCTCTTCAAGTAGCCCTATTCACAGACTGTGGAAAAGCACTTTCATTGAGAGGGGTTGCCAATCTTTTGAGAAATAACGAGTTTCCGAAATACCAGCAAATATTTTTTCACCCAATCTTGATGATTCTTGTTGGTGATGATCAGTACACATATCCCACTTGGCTCACCAAATTTTGTTCTTCTAGGTTGAAGCGTTCGTCTACAGTAGCAATTTTTATATTTAGGATTCACTCTGTTCTCTCCTATATAGATAGATGAATTTGGAACTCTAAATCCAACATGGTTTGCAGTGGCTCTTTGAAACTTTACAAAATAAAAGAGATCTGAGTTTTTTCTCTATGGTTTGATTCCTCTTCATGTAGCCCAAGGTACACACGGTGGAAAAGCTCTTTCATTGAGAGGTGTTGCCAAGCTTCTATGAAATTAAGAGTTTCCAAAATACCAGCAAATATTTTTTTCACCCAAACTTGATGATACTTGGTGGTAAGGACAAGTACACAAATCCCACTTGGCTCACCAAATTTTATTCTTCTAGGTTGAAGCATTCGTCTACAGTAGCAGTTTTTATTTTTAGGTTTCACTCTGTTCTCTCCTATATAGATAGATGAATTTGGAACACTAAATCCAACATGGTTTGTAGTAGCTCTTTGAAACTTGGCAAAATAAAGGAGTTCTCAGTTTTGTCTCTATAGTTTGATTCCTCTTCAACTAGCCCTAGGCACAGACTGTGGAAAAGCACTTTCATTGAGAGGGGTTGCCAAGCTTCTAAGAAATAAAGAGTTTCCGAAATACCAGCAAATATTTTTTCACCCAATCTTGATGATACTTGGTGGTGAAGATCGGTACACAAATCCCACTTGGCTCACCAAATTTTGTTCTTCTAGGTTGAAGCGTTCGTCTACAGTAGCAGTTTTTATATTTAGGTTTCACTCTGTTCTCTCCTATATAGATAGATGAATTTGGAACTCTAAATACAATATGGTTTGTAGTAGCTATTTGAAACTTGACAAAATAAAGGAGCTTTCAGTTTTGTTTCTATGATTTGTTTCCGCTTCAAGTAGCCCTAAGCAGAGACTGTGGAAAACCACTTTCATTGAGAGAGGTTGCCAAGCTTCCAAGAAATAACAAGTTTCCGAAATACCAGCAAATATTTTTTCACGCAATCTTGATGACACTTAGTGGTAATGATCACTACACAAATCCCACTTGGCTCACCAAATTTTGTTCTTCTAGGTTGAAGCATTCGTCTACAGTAGCAGTTTTTAATTTTAGGTTTTACTCTGTTCTCTCCTATATAGATAGATGAATTTGGAACTCTAAATCCAACATGGTTTGTAGTAGCTCTTTGAAACTTGACAAAGTAACGGAGTTCTCAGTTTTGTCTCTATGGTTTGTTTCCTCTTCAAATAGCCCTGGCACAGACTGTGGAAAAGCACTTTCATTGAGAGGGGTTGCCAATCTTCTAAGAAATTACAAGTTTCCGAAATACCAGCAAACATTTTTTCACGCAATCTTGATGACACTTGGTGGTAAGGACAAGTACACAAATCCCACTTGGGTCACCAAATTTTGTTCTTCTAGGTTGAAGCATTCGTCTACAGTAGCAGTTTTTATTTTTAGGTTTCTCTCTGTTCTCTCCTATATAGATAGATGAATTTGGAACTCTAAATCCAACATGGTTTGTAGTAGCTCTTTGAAACTTGAAAAAATAAAGGAGTTCTCAGTTTTGTCTCTATGATTTGTTTCCGCTTCAAGTAGCCCTAAGCAGAGACTGTGGAAAAGCACTTTCATTGAGAGGGGTTGCCAAGCCTCTAAGAAATAACGAGTTTCCGAAATACCAGCAAATATTTTTTCACCCAGTCTTGATGATACTTGTTGGTGATGATCAGTACACAAATCCCACATGGCTCACCAAATTTTGTTCTTCTAGGTTGAAGCGTTCGTCTACAGCAGCAATTTTTATATTAAGTTGCACTCTGTTCTCTCCTATATAGATAGATGAATTTGGAACTCTAAATCCAACATGGTTTGTAGTAGCTCTTTGAAACGTTTCAAAAAAAAGGAGTTTTCAGTTATGTCTCTATGGTTTGTTTCCTTTTCAAGTAGCCCTGGCACAGACTGTGGAAAAGCACTTTCATTGAGAGGGGTTGCCAATCTTCCAAAAAATAACGAGTTTCCGAAATACCAGCAAATATTTTTTCACCCAATCTTGATGATACTTGGTGGTAAGGACAAGTACACAAATCCCACTTGGCTCACCAAATTTTGTTCTTCTAGGTTGAAGCATTCGTCTACAGTAGCAGTTTTTATTTTTAGGTTTCACTCTGTTCTCTCCTATATAGATAGATGAATTTGGAACTCTAAATCCAATATGGTTTGTAGTAGCTCTTTGAAACGTGACAAAGTAAAGGAATTCTCAGTTTTGTCTCTATGATTTGTTTCCGCTTCATGTAGCCCTAAGCAGAGACTGTGGAAAAGCACTTTCATTGAGAGGGGTTGCCAAGTTTCTAAGAAATAACGAGTTTCCGAATTACCAGCAAATATTTTTTCACCCAATGTTGATGATACGTGGTGGTGAAGATCGGTACACAAATACCACTTAGCTCAACAAATTTGGTCCTTCTTGGTTGAAGCGTTCGTCAACAGTAGCAGTTTTATATTTAGGTTTCACTCTGTTCTCGGCTATATAGATAGATGAATTTGGAAATCTAAATGCAACATGGTTTGTAGTAGCTATTTGAAACTTGACAAAATAAAGGAGTTCTCAGTTTTGTCTCTATGGTTTGTTTCCTCTTCAAGTAGCCCTATTCACAGACTGTGGAAAAGCACTTTCATTGAGAGGGGTTGCCAAGCTTCTGAGAAATAACGAGTTTCCGAAATACCAGCAAATATTTTTTCACCCAATCTTGATGATACTTGTTGGTGATGATCAGTACACATATCCCACTTGGCTCACCAAATTTTGTTCTTCTAGGTTGAAGCGTTCGTCTACAGTAGCAATTTTTATATTTAGGTTTCACTGTGTTCTCTCCTATATAGATAGATGAATTTGGAACTCTAAATCCAACATGGTTTGCAGTGGCTCTTTGGATTTTACAAAATAAAGGAGATCTGAGTTTTTTCTCTATGGTTTGATTCCTCTTCATGTAGCCCCAGGCACACATGGTGGAAAAGCTCTTTCATTGAGAGGTGTTGCCAAGCTTCTAAGAAATTAAGAGTTTCCAAAATACCAGCAAATATTTTTTCACCCAATCTTGATGATACTTGGTGGTAAGGACAAGTACACAAATCCCACTTGGCTCACCAAATTTTATTCTTCTAGGTTGAAGCATTCGTGTACAGTAGCAGTTTTTATTTTTAGGTTTCACTCTGTTCTCTCCTATATAGATAGATGAATTTGGAACACTAAATCCAACATGGTTTGTAGTAGGTCTTTGAAACTTGGCAAAATAAAGGAGTTCTCAGTTTTGTCTCTATGGTTTGATTAATCTTCAACTAGCCCTAGGCACAGACTGTGGAAAAGCACTTTCATTGAGAGTGGTTGCCAAGCTTCTAAGAAAAAAAGAGTTTCCGAAATACCAGCAAATATTTTTTCACCCAATCTTGATGATACTTGGTGGTGAAGATCGGTACACAAATCCCTCTTGGCTCACCAAATTTTGTTCTTCTAGGTTGAAGCGTTCGTCTACAGTAGCAGTTTTTATATTTAGGTTTCACTCTGTTCTCTCCTATATAGATAGATGAATTTGGAACTCTAAATCCAACATGGTTTGTAGTAGCTCTTTGAAACTTGACAAAGTAATGGAGTTCTCAGTTTTGTCTCTATGGTTTGTTTCCTCTTCAAACAGCCCTGGCACAGACTGTGGAAAAGCACTTTCATTGAGAGGGGTTGCCAAGCTTCTAAGAAATTACGAGTTTCCGAAATACCAGCAAACATTTTTTCACGCAATCTTGATGACACTTGGTGGTAAGGACAAGTACACAAATCCCACTTGGGTCACCAAATTTTGTCCTTCTAGGTTGAAGCATTCGTCTACAGTAGCAGTTTTTATTTTTAGGTTTCTCTCTGTTCTCTGCTATATAGTTAGATGAATTTGGAACTCTAAATCCAACATGGTTTGTAGTAGCTCTTTGAAACTTGACAAAATAAAGGAGTTCTCAGTTTTGTCTCTATGGTTTGTTTCCTCTTCAAGTAGCCCTAGGCACAGACTGTGGAAAAGCACTTTCATTGAGAGGGATTGCCAAGCTTCTAAGAAATAACGAGTTTCCGAAATACCAGCAAATATTTTTTCACCCAGTCTTGATGATACTTTTTGGTGATGATCAGTACACAAATCCCACATGGCTCACCAAATTTTGTTCTTCTAGGTTGAAGCGTTCGTCTACAACAGCAATTTTTATATTTAGGTTGCACTCTGTTCTCTCCTATATAGATAGATGAATTTGGAACTCTAAATCCAACATGGTTTGTAGTGGCTCTTTGAAACTTGACAAAATAAAGGAGTTCTCAGGTTTTTCTCTATGGTTTGTTTCCTCTTCAAGTAGCCCCAGGCACAAACGGTGGAAAAGCACTTTCATTTAGAGGGGTTGCCAAGCTTCCAAGAAATTACGAGTTTCCGAAATACCAGCAAATATTTTTTCACCCAAACTTGATGATACTTGGTGTTTACGATCGGTACACAAATCCCACTTGACTCACCAAATTTTGTTCTTCTAGGTTGAAACGTTCGTTTACAGTAGCAGTTTTTATTTTAGGTTTCACTCTGTTCTCTCCTATATAAATAGTTGAATTTGGAACTCTAAATCCAACATGGTTTGTAGTAGCTCTTTGAAACTTGACAAAAAAAAGGAGTTCTCAGTTTTGTCTCTATGGTTTGTTTTTTTTTCAAGTAGCCCTGGCACAGACTGTGGAAAAGCACTTTCATTGAGAGGGGTTGCCAACCTTCCAAAAAAAAAGAGTTTCCGAAATACCAGCAAATATTTTTTTACCCAATCTTGATGATACTTGGTGGTAAGGACAAGTACACAAATCCCACTTGGCTCACCAAATTTTGTTCTTCTAGGTTGAAGCATTCGTCTACAGTAGCAGTTTTTATTTTTAGGTTTCACTCTGTTCTCTCCTATATAGATAGATGAATTTGGAACTCTAAATCCAATATGGTTTGTAGTAGCTCTTTGAAACGTGACAAAGTAAAGGAATTCTCAGTTTTGTCTCTATGATTTGTTTCCGCTTCATGTAGCCCTAAGCAGAGACTGTGGAAAAGCACTTTCATTGAGAGGGGTTGCCAATCTTCTAAGAAATAACGAGTTTCCCAATTACCAGCAAATATTTTTTCACCCAATGTTGATGATACGTGGTGGTGAAGATCAGTACACAAATACCACTTAGCTCAACAAATTTGGTCCTTCTTGGTTGAAGCGTTCGTCAACAGTAGCAGTTTTATATTTAGGTTTCACTCTGTTCTCGGCTATATAGATAGATGAATTTGGAAATCTAAATCCAACATGGTTTGTAGTAGCTATTTGAAACTTGACAAAATAAAGGAGTTCTCAGTTTTGTCTCTATGGTTTGTTTGCTCTTCAAGTAGCCCTATTCACAGACTGTGGAAAAGCACTTTCATTGAGAGGGGTTGCCAATCTTCTGAGAAATAACGAGTTTCCGAAATACCAGCAAATATTTTTTCACCCAATCTTGATGATTCTTGTTGGTGATGATCAGTACACATATCCCACTTGGCTCACCAAATTTTGTTCTTCTAGGTTGAAGCGTTCGTCTACAGTAGCAATTTTTGTATTTAGGTTTCACTCTGTTCTCTCCTATATAGATAGATGAATTTGGAACTCTAAATCCAACATGGTTTGCAGTGGCTCTTTGAAACTTTACAAAATAAAAGAGATCTGAGTTTTTTCTCTATGGTTTGATTCCTCTTCATGTAGCCCAAGGTACACACGGTGGAAAAGCTCTTTCATTGAGAGGTGTTGCCAAGCTTCTATGAAATTAAGAGTTTCCAAAATACCAGCAAATATTTTTTTCACCCAAACTTGATGATACTTGGTGGTAAGGACAAGTACACAAATCCCACTTGGCTCACCAAATTTTATTCTTCTAGGTTGAAGCATTCGTCTACAGTAGCAGTTTTTATTTTTAGGTTTCACTCTGTTCTCTCCTATATAGATAGATGAATTTGGAACACTAAATCCAACATGGTTTGTAGTAGCTCTTTGAAACTTGGCAAAATAAAGGAGTTCTCAGTTTTGTCTCTATGGTTTGATTCCTCTTCAACTAGCCCTAGGCACAGACTGTGGAAAAGCACTTTCATTGAGAGGGGTTGCCAAGCTTCTAAGAAATAAAGAGTTTCCGAAATACCAGCAAATATTTTTTCACCCAATCTTGATGATACTTGGTGGTGAAGATCGGTACACAAATCCCACTTGGCTCACCAAATTTTGTTCTTCTAGGTTGAAGCGTTCGTCTACAGTAGCAGTTTTTATATTTAGGTTTCACTCTGTTCTCTCCTATATAGATAGATGAATTTGGAACTCTAAATCCAACATGGTTTTGTAGTAGCTATTTGAAACTTGACAAAATAAAGGAGCTTACAGTTTTGTTTCTATGATTTGTTTCCGCTTCAAGTAGCCCTAAGCAGAGACTGTGGAAAACCACTTTCATTGAGAGAGGTTGCCAAGCTTCCAAGAAATAACGAGTTTCCGAAATACCAGCAAATATTTTTTCACGCAATCTTGATGACACTTAGTGGTAATGATCACTACACAAATCCCACTTGGCTCACCAAATTTTGTTCTTCTAGGTTGAAGCATTCGTCTACTGTAGCAGTTTTTAATTTTAGGTTTTACTCTGTTCTCTCCTATATAGATAGATGAATTTGGAACTCTAAATCCAACATGGTTTGTAGTAGCTCTTTGAAACTTGACAAAGTAACGGAGTTCTCAGTTTTGTCTCTATGGTTTGTTTCCTCTTCAAATAGCCCTGGCACAGACTGTGGAAAAGCACTTTCATTGAGAGGCGTTGCCAATCTTCTAAGAAATTACGAGTTTCCGAAATACCAGCAAACATTTTTTCACGCAATCTTGATGACACTTGGTGGTAAGGACAAGTACACAAATCGGACTTGGGTCACCAAATTTTGTTCTTCTAGGTTGAAGCATTCGTCTACAGTAGCAGTTTTTATTTTTAAGTTTCTCTCGGTTCTCTCCTATATAGATAGATGAATTTGGAACTCTAAATCCAACATGGTTTGTAGTAGCTCTTTGAAACTTGAAAAAATAAAGGAGTTCTCAGTTTTGTCTCTATGATTTGTTTCCGCTTCAAGTAGCCCTAAGCAGAGACTGTGGAAAAGCACTTTCATTGAGAGGGGTTGCAAAGCTTCTAAGAAATAACAAGTTTCCGAATTACCAGCAAATATTTTTTCACCCAATGTTGATGATACGTGGTGGTGAAGATCAGTACACAAATCCCACTTGGCTCACCAAAATTTGTCCTTCTTGGTTGAATCGTTCGTCAACAGTAGTAGTTTTTATTTTTAGGTTTCACTCTGTTCTCTGCTATATAGTTAGATGAATTTGGAACTCTAAATCCAACATGGTTTGTAGTAGCTCTTTGAAACTTGACAAAATAAAGGAGTTCTCAGTTTTGTCTCTATGGTTTGTTTCCTCTTCAAGTAGCCCTAGGCACAGACTGTGGAAAAGCACTTTCATTGAGAGGGATTGCCAAGCTTCTAAGAAATAACGAGTTTCCGAAATACCAGCAAATATTTTTTCACCCAGTCTTGATGATACTTTTTGGTGATGATCAGTACACAAATCCCACATGGCTCACCAAATTTTGTTCTTCTAGGTTGAAGCGTTCGTCTACAACAGCAATTTTTATATTTAGGTTGCACTCTGTTCTCTCCTATATAGATAGATGAATTTGGAACTCTAAATCCAACATGGTTTGTAGTGGCTCTTTGAAACTTGACAAAATAAAGGTGTTCTCAGGTTTTTCTCTATGGTTTGTTTCCTCTTCAAGTAGCCCCAGGCAGAAACGGTGGAAAAGCACTTTCATTTAGAGGGGTTGCCAAGCTTTTAAGAAATTACGAGTTTCCGAAATACCAGCAAATATTTTTTCACCCAATCTTGATGATACTTGGTGTTTACGATCGGTACACAAATCCCACTTGACTCACCAAATTTTGTTCTTCTAGGTTGAAGTGTTCGTTTACAGTAGCAGTTTTTATTTTTAGGTTTCACTCTGTTCTCTCCTATATAAATAGTTGAATTTGGAACTCTAAATCCAACATGGTTTGTAGTAGCTCTTTGAAACTTGATAAAAAAAAGGAGTTCTCAGTTTTGTCTCTATGGTTTGTTTTTTTTTCAAGTAGCCCTGGCACAGACTGTGGAAAAGCACTTTCATTGAGAGGGGTTGCCAATCTTCCAAAAAATAAAGAGTTTCCGAAATACCAGCAAATATTTTTTTACCCAATCTTGATGATACTTGGTGGTAAGGACAAGTACACAAATCCCACTTGGCTCACCAAATTTTGTTCTTCTTGGTTGAAGCATTCGTCTACAGTAGCAGTTTTTATTTTTAGGTTTCACTCTGTTCTCTCCTATATAGATAGATGAATTTTTAACTCTAAATCCAATATGGTTTGTAGTAGCTCTTTGAAACGTGACAAAGTAAAGGAATTCTCAGTTTTGTCTCTATGATTTGTTTCTGCTTCATGTAGCCCTAAGCAGAGACTGTGGAAAAGCACTTTCATTGAGAGGGGTTGCCAAGCTTCTAAGAAATAACGAGTTTCCGAATTACCAGCAAATATTTTTTCACCCAATGTTGATGATACGTGGTGGTGAAGATCGGTACACAAATACCACTTAGCTCAACAAATTTGGTCCTTCTTGGTTGAAGCGTTCGTCAACAGTAGCAGTTTTATATTTAGGTTTCACTCTGTTCTCGGCTATATAGATAGATGAATTTGGAAATCTAAATGCAACATGGTTTGTAGTAGCTATTTGAAACTTGACAAAATAAAGGAGTTCTCAGTTTTGTCTCTATGGTTTGTTTCCTCTTCAAGTAGCCCTATTCACAGACTGTGGAAAAGCACTTTCATTGAGAGGGGTTGCCAAGCTTCTGAGAAATAACGAGTTTCCGAAATACCAGCAAATATTTTTTCACCCAATCTTGATGATACTTGTTGGTGATGATCAGTACACATATCCCACTTGGCTCACCAAATTTTGTTCTTCTAGGTTGAAGCGTTCGTCTACAGTAGCAATTTTTATATTTAGGTTTCACTGTGTTCTCTCCTATATAGATAGATGAATTTGGAACTCTAAATCCAACATGGTTTGCAGTGGCTCTTTGGAACTTTACAAAATAAAGGAGATCTGAGTTTTTTCTCTATGGTTTGATTCCTCTTCATGTAGCCCCAGGCACACATGGTGGAAAAGCTCTTTCATTGAGAGGTGTTGCCAAGCTTCTAAGAAATTAAGAGTTTCCAAAATACCAGCAAATATTTTTTCACCCAATCTTGATGATACTTGGTGGTAAGGACAAGTACACAAATCCCACTGAGCTCACCAAATTTTATTCTTCTAGGTTGAAGCATTCGTCTACAGTAGCAGTTTTTATTTTTAGGTTTCACTCTGTTCTCTCCTATATAGATAGATGAATTTGGAACACTAAATCCAACATGGTTTGTAGTAGCTCTTTGAAACTTGGCAAAATAAAGGAGTTCTCAGTTTTGTCTCTATGGTTTGATTAATCTTCAACTAGCCCTAGGCACAGACTGTGGAAAAGCACTTTCATTGAGAGTGGTTGCCAAGCTTCTAAGAAAAAAAGAGTTTCCGAAATACCAGCAAATATTTTTTCACCCAATCTTGATGATACTTGGTGGTGAAGATCGGTACACAAATCCCTCTTGGCTCACCAAATTTTGTTCTTCTAGGTTGAAGCGTTCGTCTACAGTAGCAGTTTTTATATTTAGGTTTCACTCTGTTCTCTCCTATATAGATAGATGAATTTGGAACTCTAAATCCAACATGGTTTGTAGTAGCTCTTTGAAACTTGACAAAGTAATGGAGTTCTCAGTTTTGTCTCTATGGTTTGTTTCCTCTTCAAACAGCCCTGGCACAGACTGTGGAAAAGCACTTTCATTGAGAGGGGTTGCCAAGCTTCTAAGAAATTACGAGTTTCCGAAATACCAGCAAACATTTTTTCACGCAATCTTGATGACACTTGGTGGTAAGGACAAGTACACAAATCCCACTTGGGTCACCAAATTTTGTCCTTCTAGGTTGAAGCATTCGTCTACAGTAGCAGTTTTTATTTTTAGGTTTCTCTCTGTTCTCTGCTATATAGTTAGATGAATTTGGAACTCTAAATCCAACATGGTTTGTAGTAGCTCTTTGAAACTTGACAAAATAAAGGAGTTCTCAGTTTTGTCTCTATGGTTTGTTTCCTCTTCAAGTAGCCCTAGGCACAGACTGTGGAAAAGCACTTTCATTGAGAGGGATTGCCAAGCTTCTAAGAAATAACGAGTTTCCGAAATACCAGCAAATATTTTTTCACCCAGTCTTGATGATACTTTTTGGTGATGATCAGTACACAAATCCCACATGGCTCACCAAATTTTGTTCTTCTAGGTTGAAGCGTTCGTCTACAACAGCAATTTTTATATTTAGGTTGCACTCTGTTCTCTCCTATATAGATAGATGAATTTGGAACTCTAAATCCAACATGGTTTGTAGTGGCTCTTTGAAACTTGACAAAATAAAGGAGTTCTCAGGTTTTTCTCTATGGTTTGTTTCCTCTTCAAGTAGCCCCAGGCACAAACGGTGGAAAAGCACTTTCATTTAGAGGGGTTGCCAAGCTTCCAAGAAATTACGAGTTTCCGAAATACCAGCAAATATTTTTTCACCCAATCTTGATGATACTTGGTGTTTACGATCGGTACACAAATCCCACTTGACTCACCAAATTTTGTTCTTCTAGGTTGAAGCGTTCGTTTACAGTAGCAGTTTTTATTTTTAGGTTTCACTCTGTTCTCTCCTATATAAATAGTTGAATTTGGAACTCTAAATCCAACATGGTTTGTAGTAGCTCTTTGAAACTTGACAAAAAAAAGGAGTTCTCAGTTTTGTCTCTATGGTTTGTTTTTTTTTCAAGTAGCCCTGGCACAGACTGTGGAAAAGCACTTTCATTGAGAGGGGTTGCCAATTTTCCAAAAAATAAAGAGTTTCCGAAATACCAGCAAATATTTTTTTACCCAATCTTGATGATACTTGGTGGTAAGGACAAGTACACAAATCCCACTTGGCTCACCAAATTTTGTTCTTCTTGGTTGAAGCATTCGTCTACAGTAGCAGTTTTTATTTTTAGGTTTCACTCTGTTCTCTCCTATATAGATAGATGAATTTGGAACTCTAAATCCAATATGGTTTGTAGTAGCTCTTTGAAACGTGACAATGTAAAGGAATTCTCAGTTTTGTCTCTATGATTTGTTTCCGCTTCATGTAGCCCTAAGCAGAGACTGTGGAAAAGCACTTTCATTGAGAGGGGTTGCCAAGCTTCTAAGAAATAACGAGTTTCCGAATTACCAGCAAATATTTTTTCACCCAATGTTGATGATACGTGGTGGTGAAGATCGGTACACAAATACCACTTAGCTCAACAAATTTGGTCCTTCTTGGTTGAAGCGTTCGTCAACAGTAGCAGTTTTATATTTAGGTTTCACTCTGTTCTCGGCTATATAGATAGATGAATTTGGAAATCTAAATCCAACATGGTTTGTAGTAGCTATTTGAAACTTGACAAAATAAAGGAGTTCTCAGTTTTGTCTCTATGGTTTGTTTGCTCTTCAAGTAGCCCTATTCACAGACTGTGGAAAAGCACTTTCATTGAGAGGGGTTGCCAAGCTTCTGAGAAATAACGAGTTTCCGAAATACCAGCAAATATTTTTTCACCCAATCTTGATGATTCTTGTTGGTGATGATCAGTACACATATCCCACTTGGCTCAACAAATTTTGTTCTTCTAGGTTGAAGCGTTCGTCTACAGTAGCAATTTTTATATTTAGGTTTCACTCTGTTCTCTCCTATATAGATAGATGAATTTGGAACTCTAAATCCAACATGGTTTGCAGTGGCTCTTTGAAACTTAACAAAATAAAGGAGATCTGTGTTTTTTCTCTATGGTTTGATTCCTCTTCATGTAGCCCCAGGCACTCACGGTGGAAAAGCTCTTTCATTGAGAGGTGTTGCCAAGCTTCTAAGAAATTACGAGTTTCCAAAATACCAGCAAATATTTTTTCACCCAATCTTGATGATACTTGGTGGTAAGGACAAGTACACAAATACCACTTGGCTCACCAAATTTTATTCTTCTAGGTTGAAGCATTCGTCTACAGTAGCAGTTTTTATTTTTAGGTTTCACTCTGTTCTCTCCTATATAGATAGATGAATTTGGAACTCTAAATCCAACATGGTTTGTAATAGCTCTTTGAAACTTGGGAAAATAAAGGAGTCCTCAGTTTTGTCTCTATGGTTTGATTCCTCTTCAACTAGCCCTAGGCACAGACTGTGGAAAAGCACTTTCATTGAGAGGGGTTGCCAAGCTTCTAAGAAATAAATAGTTTCCGAAATACCAGCAAATATTTTTTCACCCAATCTTGATGATACTTGGTGGTGAAGATCGGTACACAAATCCCACTTGGCTCACCAAATTTTATTCTTCTAGGTTGAAGCGTTCGTCTACAGTAGCAGTTTTTATATTTAGGTTTCACTCTGTTCTCTCCTATATAGATAGATGAATTTGGAACTCTAAATCCAATATGGTTTGTAGTAGCTATTTGAAACTTGACAAAATAAAGGAGCTTTCAGTTTTGTCTCTATGATTTGTATCTGCTTCAAGTAGCCCTAAGCAGAGACTGTGGAAAAGCACTTTCATTGAGAGAGGTTGCCAAGCTTCCAAGAAATAACGAGTTTCCGAAATACCTGCAAATATTTTTTCACGCAATCTTGATGACACTTAGTGGTAATGATCACTACACAAATCCCACTTGGCTCACCAAATTTTGTTCTTCTAGGTTGAAGCATTCGTCTACAGTAGCAGTTTTTAATTTTAGTTTTTACTGTGTTCTCTCCTATATAGATAGATGAATTTGGAACTCTAAATCCAATATGGTTTGTAGTAGCTCTTTGAAACTTGACAAAGTAACGGAGTTCTCAGTTTTGTCTCTATGGTTTGTTTCCTCTTCAAATAGCCCTGGAACAGACTTTGGAAAGCACTTTCATTGAGATTGGTTGCCAAGCTTCTAAGAAATTACGAGTTTCTGAAATACCAGCAAACATTTTTTCACGCAATCTTGATGACACTTGGTGGTAAGGACAAGTACACAAATCCCACTTGGGTCACCAAATTTTGTTCTTCTAGGTTGAAGCATTCGTCTACAGTAGCAGTTTTTATTTTTAGGTTTCACTCTGTTCTCTCCTATATAGATAGATGAATTTGGAACTCTAAATCCAATATGGTTTGTAGTAGCTCTTCAAAACGTGACAAAGTAAAGGAATTCTCAGTTTTGTCTCTATGATTTGTTTCCGCTTCATGTAGCCCTAAGCAGAGACTGTGGAACAGCACTTTCATTGAGAGGGGTTACCAAGCTTCTAAGAAATAACGAGTTTCCAAATTACCAGCAAATATTTTTTCACCCAATCTTGATGATACTTGGTGGTGAAGATCGGTACACAAATCCCACTTGACTCACCAAATTTTGTTCTTCCATTTTGAAGCGTTCGTTTACAGTAGCAGTTTTTATTTTTAGGTTCCACTCTGTTCTCTCCTATATAAATAGATGAATTTGGAACTCTAAATCCAACATGGTTTGTAGTAGCTTTTTGAAACTTGACAAAAAAAAGGAGTTCTCAGTTTTGTCTCTATGGTTTGTTTCCTTTTCAAGTAGGCCGGGCACAGACTGTGGAAAAGCACTTTCATTGAGAGGGGTTGCCAATCTTCCAAAAAATAACGAGTTTCCAAAATACCAGCAAATATTTTTTCACCCAATCTTGATGATACTTGGTGGTAAGGACAAGTACACAAATCCCACTTGGCTCACCAAATTTTATTCTTCTAGGTTGAAGCATTCGTCTACAGTAGCAGTTTTTATTTTTAGGTTTCACTCTGTTCTCTCCTATATAGATAGATGAATTTGGAACACTAAATCCAACATGGTTTGTAGTAGCTCTTTGAAACTTGGCAAAATAAAGGAGTTCTCAGTTTTGTCTCTATGGTTTGATTCCTCTTCAACTAGCCCTAGGCACTGACTGTGGAAAAGCACTTTCATTGAGAGGGGTTGCCAAGCTTCTAAGAAATAAAGAGTTTTCGAAATACCAGCAAATATTTTTTCACAAAATCTTGATGATACTTGGTGGTGAAGATCGGTACACAAATCCCACTTGGCTCACCAAATTTTGTTCTTCTAGGTTGAAGCATTCGTCTACAGTAGCAGTTTTTATTTTTAGGTTTCACTCTGTTCTCTCCTATATAGATAGATGAATTGGAACTCTAAATCCAACATGGTTTGTAGTAGCTCTTTGAAACTTGAAAAAATAAAGGAGTTCTCAGTTTTGTCTCTATGATTTGTTTCCGCTTCATGTAGCCCTAAGCAGAGACTGTGGAAAAGCACTTTCATTGAGAGGGGTTGCCAAGCTTCTAAGAAATAACGAGTTTCCGAATTACCAGCAAATATTTTTTCACCCAATGTTGATGATACGTGGTGGTGAAGATCGGTACACAAATACCACTTAGCTCAACAAATTTGGTCCTTCTTGGTTGAAGCGTTCGTCAACAGTAGCTGTTTTATATTTAGGTTTCACTCTGTTCTCGGCTATATAGATAGATGAATTTGGAAATCTAAATCCAACATGGTTTGTAGTAGCTATTTGAAACTTGACAAAATAAAGGAGTTCTCAGTTTTGTCTCTATGGTTTGTTTCCTCTTCAAGTAGCCCTATTCACAGACTGTGGAAAAGCACTTTCATTGAGAGGGGTTGCCAAGCTTCTGAGAAATAACGAGTTTCCGAAATACCAGCAAATATTTTTTCACCCAATTATGATGATACTTGTTGGTGATGATCAGTACACATATCCCACTTGGCTCACCAAATTTTGTTCTTCTAGGTTGAAGCGTTCGTCTACAGTAGCAGTTTTTATATTTAGGTTTCACTCTGTTCTCTCCTATATAGATAGATGAATTTGGAACTCTAAATCCAACATGGTTTGCAGTGGCTCTTTGGAACTTTACAAAATAAAGGAGATCTGAGTTTTTTCTCTATGGTTTGTTTCCTCTTCAAACAGCCCTGGCACAGACTGTGGAAAAGCACTTTCATTGAGAGGGGTTGCCAAGCTTCTAAGAAATTAAGAGTTTCCGAAATACCAGCAAACATTTTTTCACGCAATCTTGATGACACTTGGTGGTAAGGACAAGTACACAAATCCCACTTGGGTCACCAAATTTTGTCCTTCTAGGTTGAAGCATTCGTCTACAGTAGCAGTTTTTATTTTTAGGTTTCTCTCTGTTCTCTGCTATATAGTTAGATGAATTTGGAACTCTAAATCCAACATGGTTTGTAGTAGCTCTTTGAAACTTGACAAAATAAAGGAGTTCTCAGTTTTGTCTCTATGGTTTGTTTCCTCTTCAAGTAGCCCTAGGCACAGACTGTGGAAAAGCACTTTCATTGAGAGGGATTGCCAAGCTTCTAAGAAATAACGAGTTTCCGAAATACCAGCAAATATTTTTTCACCCAGTCTTGATGATACTTTTTGGTGATGATCAGTACACAAATCCCACATGGCTCACCAAATTTTGTTCTTCTAGGTTGAAGCGTTCGTCTACAACAGCAATTTTTATATTTAGGTTGCACTCTGTTCTCTCCTATATAGATAGATGAATTTGGAACTCTAAATCCAACATGGTTTGTAGTGGCTCTTTGAAACTTGACAAAATAATGGAGTTCTCAGGTTTTTCTCTATGGTTTGTTTCCTCTTCAAGTAGCCCCAGGCACAAACGGTGGAAAAGCACTTTCATTTAGAGGGGTTGCCAAGCTTCCAAGAAATTACGAGTTTCCGAAATACCAGCAAATATTTTTTCACCCAATCTTGATGATACTTGGTGTTTACGATCGGTACACAAATCCCACTTGACTCACCAAATTTTGTTCTTCTAGGTTGAAGCGTTCGTTTACAGTAGCAGTTTTTATTTTTAGGTTTCACTCTGTTCTCTCCTATATAAATAGTTGAATTTGGAACTCTAAATCCAACATGGTTTGTAGTAGCTCTTTGAAACTTGACAAAAAAAAGGAGTTCTCAGTTTTGTCTCTATGGTTTGTTTTTTTTTCAAGTAGCCCTGGCACAGACTGTGGAAAAGCACTTTCATTGAGAGGGGTTGCCAATTTTCCAAAAAATAAAGAGTTTCCGAAATACCAGCAAATATTTTTTTACCCAATCTTGATGATACTTGGTGGTAAGGACAAGTACACAAATCCCACTTGGCTCACCAAATTTTGTTCTTCTTGGATGAAGCATTCGTCTACAGTAGCAGTTTTTATTTTTAGGTTTCACTCTGTTCTCTCCTATATAGATAGATGAATTTGGAACTCTAAATCCAATATGGTTTGTAGTAGCTCTTTGAAACGTGACAATGTAAAGGAATTCTCAGTTTTGTCTCTATGATTTGTTTCCGCTTCATGTAGCCCTAAGCAGAGACTGTGGAAAAGCACTTTCATTGAGAGGGGTTGCCAAGCTTCTAAGAAATAACGAGTTTCCGAATTACCAGCAAATATTTTTTCACCCAATGTTGATGATACGTGGTGGTGAAGATCGGTACACAAATACCACTTAGCTCAACAAATTTGGTCCTTCTTGGTTGAAGCGTTCGTCAACAGTAGCAGTTTTATATTTAGGTTTCACTCTGTTCTCGGCTATATAGATAGATGAATTTGGAAATCTAAATCCAACATGGTTTGTAGTAGCTATTTGAAACTTGACAAAATAAAGGAGTTCTCAGTTTTGTCTCTATGGTTTGTTTGCTCTTCAAGTAGCCCTATTCACAGACTGTGGAAAAGCACTTTCATTGAGAGGGGTTGCCAAGCTTCTGAGAAATAACGAGTTTCCGAAATACCAGCAAATATTTTTTCACCCAATCTTGATGATTCTTGTTGGTGATGATCAGTACACATATCCCACTTGGCTCACCAAATTTTGTTCTTCTAGGTTGAAGCGTTCGTCTACAGTAGCAATTTTTATATTTAGGTTTCACTCTGTTCTCTCCTATATAGATAGATGAATTTGGAACTCTAAATCCAACATGGTTTGCAGTGGCTCTTTGAAACTTTACAAAATAAAGGAGATCTGTGTTTTTTCTCTATGGTTTGATTCCTCTTCATGTAGCCCCAGGCACTCACGGTGGAAAAGCTCTTTCATTGAGAGGTGTTGCCAAGCTTCTAAGAAATTACGAGTTTCCAAAATACCAGCAAATATTTTTTCACCCAATCTTGATGATACTTGGTGGTAAGGACAAGTACACAAATACCACTTGGCTCACCAAATTTTATTCTTCTAGGTTGAAGCATTCGTATACAGTAGCAGTTTTTATTTTTAGGTTTCACTCTGTTCTCTCCTATATAGATAGATGAATTTGGAACTCTAAATCCAACATGGTTTGTAATAGCTCTTTGAAACTTGGGAAAATAAAGGAGTCCACAGTTTTGTCTCTATGGTTTCATTCCTCTTCAACTAGCCCTAGGCACAGACTGTGGAAAAGCACTTTCATTGAGAGGGGTTGCCAAGCTTCTAAGAAATAAATAGTTTCCGAAATACCAGCAAATATTTTTTCACCCAATCTTGATGATACTTGGTGGTGAAGATCGGTACACAAATCCCACTTGGCTCACCAAATTTTATTCTTCTAGGTTGAAGCGTTCGTCTACAGTAGCAGTTTTTATATTTAGGTTTCACTCTGTTCTCTCCTATATAGATAGATGAATTTGGAACTCTAAATCCAATATGGTTTGTAGTAGCTATTTGAAACTTGACAAAATAAAGGAGCTTTCAGTTTTGTCTCTATGATTTGTATCTGCTTCAAGTAGCCCTAAGCAGAGACTGTGGAAAAGCACTTTCATTGAGAGAGGTTGCCAAGCTTCCAAGAAATAACGAGTTTCCGAAATACCTGCAAATATTTTTTCACGCAATCTTGATGACACTTAGTGGTAATGATCACTACACAAATCCCACTTGGCTCACCAAATTTTGTTCTTCTAGGTTGAAGCATTCGTCTACAGTAGCAGTTTTTAATTTTAGTTTTTACTGTGTTCTCTCCTATATAGATAGATGAATTTGGAACTCTAAATCCAATATGGTTTGTAGTAGCTCTTTGAAACTTGACAAAGTAACGGAGTTCTCAGTTTTGTCTCTATGGTTTGTTTCCTCTTCAAATAGCCCTGGAACAGACTTTGGAAAGCACTTTCATTGAGATTGGTTGCCAAGCTTCTAAGAAATTACGAGTTTCTGAAATACCAGCAAACATTTTTTCACGCAATCTTGATGACACTTGGTGGTAAGGACAAGTACACAAATCCCACTTGGGTCACCAAATTTTGTTCTTCTAGGTTGAAGCATTCGTCTACAGTAGCAGTTTTTATTTTTAGGTTTCACTCTGTTCTCTCCTATATAGATAGATGAATTTGGAACTCTAAATCCAATATGGTTTGTAGTAGCTCTTCAAAACGTGACAAAGTAAAGGAATTCTCAGTTTTGTCTCTATGATTTGTTTCCACTTCATGTAGCCCTAAGCAGAGACTGTGGAAAAGCACTTTCATTGAGAGGGGTTGCCAAGCTTCTAAGAAATAAAGAGTTTTCGAAATACCAGCAAATATTTTTTCACAAAATCTTGATGATACTTGGTGGTGAAGATCGGTACACAAATCCCACTTGGCTCACCAAATTTTGTTCTTCTAGGTTGAAGCATTCGTCTACAGTAGCAGTTTTTATTTTTAGGTTTCACTCTGTTCTCTCCTATATAGATAGATGAATTGGAACTCTAAATCCAACATGGTTTGTAGTAGCTCTTTGAAACTTGAAAAAATAAAGGAGTTCTCAGTTTTGTCTCTATGATTTGTTTCCGCTTCATGTAGCCCTAAGCAGAGACTGTGGAAAAGAACTTTCATTGAGAGGGGTTGCCAAGCTTCTAAGAAATAACGAGTTTCCGAATTACCAGCAAATATTTTTTCACCCAATGTTGATGATACGTGGTGGTGAAGATCGGTACACAAATACCACTTAGCTCAACAAATTTGGTCCTTCTTGGTTGAAGCGTTCGTCAACAGTAGCTGTTTTATATTTAGGTTTCACTCTGTTCTCGGCTATATAGATAGATGAATTTGGAAATCTAAATCCAACATGGTTTGTAGTAGCTATTTGAAACTTGACAAAATAAAGGAGTTCTCAGTTTTGTCTCTATGGTTTGTTTGCTCTTCAAGTAGCCCTATTCACAGACTGTGGAAAAGCACTTTCATTGACAGGGGTTGCCAAGCTTCTGAGAAATAACGAGTTTCCGAAATACCAGCAAATATTTTTTCACCCAATTATGATGATACTTGTTGGTGATGATCAGTACACATATCCCACTTGGCTCACCAAATTTTGTTCTTCTAGGTTGAAGCGTTCGTCTACAGTAGCAATTTTTATATTTAGGTTTCACTGTGTTCTCTCCTATATAGATAGATGGATTTGGAACTCTAAATCCAACATGGTTTGCAGTGGCTCTTTGAAACTTTACAAAATAAAGGAGATCTGAGTTTTCTCTCTATGGTTTGATTCCTCTTCATGTAGCCCCAGGCACACATGGTGGAAAAGCTCTTTCATTGAGAGGTGTTGCCAAGCTTCTAAGAAATTACGAGTTTCCAAAATACCAGCAAATATTTTTTCACCCAATCTTGATGATACTTGGTGGTAAGGACAAGTACACCAATCCCACTTGGCTCACCAAATTTTATTCTTCTAGGTTGAAGCATTCGTCTACAGTAGCAGTTTTTATTTTTAGGTTTCACTCTGTTCTCTCCTATATAGATAGATGAATTTGGAACTCTAAATCCAACATGGTTTGTAGTAGCTCTTTGAAACTTGGAAAAATAAAGGAGTTCTCAGTTTTGTCTCTATGGTTTGATTCCTCTTCAACTAGCCCTAGGCACAGACTGTGGAAAAGCACTTTCATTGAGAGGGGTTGCCAAGCTTCTAAGAAATAAAGAGTTTCCGAAATACCAGCAAATATTTTTTCAACCAATCTATATGATACTTGGTGGTGAAGATCGGTACACAAATCCCACTTGGCTCACCAAATTTTGTTCTTCTAGGTTGAAGCGTTCGTCTACAGTAGCAGTTTTTATTTTTAGGTTTCACTCTGTTCTCTCCTATATAGATAGATGAATTTGGAACTCTAAATCCAACATGGTTTGTAGCAGCTCTTTGAAACTTGAAAAAATAAAGGAGTTCTCAGTTTTGTCTCTATGATTTGTTTCCGCTTCAAGTAGCCCTAAGCAGAGACTGTGGAAAAGCACTTTCATTGAGAGGGGTTGCAAAGCTTCTAAGAAATAACGAGTTTCCGAAATACCAGCAAATATTTTTTCACCCAGTCTTGATGATACTTTTTGGTGATGATCAGTACACAAATCCCACATGGCTCACCAAATTTTGTTCTTCTTGGTTGAAGCGTTCGTCTACAGCAGCAATTTTTATATTTAGTTTGCACTCTGTTCTCTCCTATATAGATAGATGAATTTGGAACTCTAAATCCAACATGGTTTGTAGTGGCTCTTTGAAACTTGACAAAATAAAGGTGTTCTCAGGTTTTTCTCTATGGTTTGTTTCCTCTTCAAGTAGCCCCAGGCAGAAACGGTGGAAAAGCACTTTCATTTAGAGGGGTTGCCAAGCTTTTAAGAAATTACGAGTTTCCGAAATACCAGCAAATATTTTTTCACCCAATCTTGATGATACTTGGTGTTTACGATCGGTACACAAATCCCACTTGACTCACCAAATTTTGTTCTTCTAGGTTGAAGCGTTCGTTTACAGTAGCAGTTTTTATTTTTAGGTTTCACTCTGTTCTCTCCTATATACATAGTTGAATTTGGAATTCTAAATCCAACCTGGTTTGTCGTAGCTCTTTGAAACTTGACAAAAAAAAGGAGTTCTCAGTTTTGTCTCTATGGTTTGTTTCCTTTTCAAGTAGCCCTGGCACAGACTGTGGAAAAGCACTTTCATTGAGAGGGGTTGCCAATTTTCCAAAAAATAAAGAGTTTTCGAAATACCAGCAAATATTTTTTTACCCAATCTTGATGATACTTGGTGGTAAGGACAAGTACACAAATCCCACTTGGCTCACCAAATTTTGTTCTTCTAGGTTGAAGCATTCGTCTACAGTAGCAGTTTTTATTTTTAGGTTTCACTCTGTTCTCTCCTATTTAGATAGATGAATTTGGAAATCTAAATCCAACATGGTTTGTAGTAGCTATTTGAAACTTGACAAAATAAAGGAGTTCTCAGTTTTGTCTCTATGGTTTGTTTGCTCTTCAAGTAGCCCTATTCACAGACTGTGGAAAAGCACTTTCATTGAGAGGGGTTGCCAAGCTTCTGAGAAATAACGAGTTTCCGAAATACCAGCAAATATTTTTTCACCCAATCTTGATGAATCTTGTTGGTGATGATCAGTACACATATCCCACTTGGCTCACCAAATTTTGTTCTTCTAGGTTGAAGCGTTCGTCTACAGTAGCAATTTTTATATTTAGGTTTCACTCTGTTCTCTCCTATATAGATAGATGAATTTGGAACTCTAAATCCAACATGGTTTGCAGTGGCTCTTTGAAACTTTACAAAATAAAGGAGATCTGTTTTTTTTCTCTATGGTTTGATTCCTCTTCATGTAGCCCCAGGCACACACGGTGGAAAAGCTCTTTCATTGAGAGGTGTTGCCAAGCTTCTAAGAAATTACGAGGTTCCAAAATACCAGCAAATATTTTTTCACCCAATCTTGATGATACCTGGTGGTAAGGACAAGTACACCAATCCCACTTGGCTCACCAAATTTTATTCTTCTAGGTTGAAGCATTTGTCTACAGTAGCAGTTTTATTTTTAGGTTTCACTCTGTTCTCTCCTATATAGATAGATGAATTTGGAACTCTAAATCCAACATGGTTTGTAGTAGCTCTTTGAAACTTGGCAAAATAAAGGAGTTCTCAGTTTTGTCTCTATGGTTTGATTCCTCTTCAACTAGCCCTGGGCACAGACTGTGGAAAAGCACTTTCATTGAGAGGGGTTGCCAAGCTTCTAAGAAATAAAGAGTTTCCGAAATACCAGCAAATATTTTTTCAACCAATCTTGATGATACTTGGTGGTGAAGATCAGTACACAAATCCCACTTGGCTCACCAAATTTTGTTCTTCTAGGTTGAAGCGTTCGTCTACAGTAGCAGTTTTTATATTTAGGTTTCACTCTGTTCTCTCCTATATAGATAGATGAATTTGGAACTCTAAATCCAATATGGTTTGTAGTAGCTCTTTGAAACTTGGCAAAATAAAGGTGTTCTCAGGTTTTTCTCTATGGTTTGTTTCCTCTTCAAGTAGCCATAGGCAGAAACGGTGGAAAAGCACTTTCATTTAGAGGGGTTGCCAAGCTTTTAAGAAATTACGAGTTTCCGAAATACCAGCAAATATTTTTTCACCCAATCTTGATGATACTTGGTGTTTACGATCGGTACACAAATCCCACTTGACTCACCAAATTTTGTTCTTCTAGGTTGAAGCGTTCGTTTACAGTAGCAGTTTTTATTTTAGGTTTCACTCTGTTCTCTCCTATATAAATAGTTGAATTTGGAATTCTAAATCCAACCTGGTTTGTCGTAGCTCTTTGAAACTTGACAAAAAAAAGGAGTTCTCAGTTTTGTCTCTATGGTTTGTTTCCTTTTCAAGTAGCCCTGGCACAGACTGTGGAAAAGCACTTTCATTGAGAGGGGTTGCCAATTTTCCAAAAATAAAGAGTTTTCGAAATACCAGCAAATATTTTTTTACCCAATCTTGATGATACTTGGTGGTAAGGACAAGTACACAAATCCCACTTGGCTCACCAAATTTTGTTCTTCTAGGTTGAAGCATTCGTCTACAGTAGCAGTTTTTATTTTTAGGTTTCACTCTGTTCTCTCCTATTTAGATAGATGAATTTGGAAATCTAAATCCAACATGGTTTGTAGTAGCTATTTGAAACTTGACAAAATAAAGGAGTTCTCAGTTTTGTCTCTATGGTTTGTTTGCTCTTCAAGTAGCCCTATTCACAGACTGTGGAAAAGCACTTTCATTGAGAGGGGTTGCCAAGCTTCTGAGAAATAACGAGTTTCCGAAATACCAGCAAATATTTTTTCACCCAATCTTGATGATTCTTGTTGGTGATGATCAGTACACATATCCCACTTGGCTCACCAAATTTTGTTCTTCTAGGTTGAAGCGTTCGTCTACAGTAGCAATATTTATATTTAGGTTTCACTCTGTTCTCTCCTATATAGATAGATGAATTTGGAACTCTAAATCCAACATGGTTTGCAGTGGCTCTTTGAAACTTTACAAAATAAAGGAGATCTGTTTTTTTTTCTCTATGGTTTGATTCCTCTTCATGTAGCCCCAGGCACACACGGTGAAAAGCTCTTTCATTGAGAGGTGTTGCCAAGCTTCTAAGAAATTACGAGTTTCCAAAATACCAGCAAATATTTTTTCACCCAATCTTGATGATACCTGGTGGTAAGGACAAGTACACCAATCCCACTTGGCTCACCAAATTTTATTCTTCTAGGTTGAAGCATTTGTCTACAGTAGCAGTTTTTATTTTTAGGTTTCACTCTGTTCTCTCCTATATAGATAGATGAATTTGGAACTCTAAATCCAACATGGTTTGTAGTAGCTCTTTGAAACTTGGCAAAATAAAGGAGTTCTCAGTTTTGTCTCTATGGTTTGATTCCTCTTCAACTAGCCCTGGGCACAGACTGTGGAAAAGCACTTTCATTGAGAGGGGTTGCCAAGCTTCTAAGAAATAAAGAGTTTCCGAAATACCAGCAAATATTTTTTCAACCAATCTTGATGATACTTGGTGGTGAAGATCAGTACACAAATCCCACTTGGCTCACCAAATTTTGTTCTTCTAGGTTGAAGCGTTCGTCTACAGTAGCAGTTTTTATATTTAGGTTTCACTCTGTTCTCTCCTATATAGATAGATGAATTTGGAACTCTAAATCCAATATGGTTTGTAGTAGCTATTTGAAACTTGACAAAATAAAGGAGCTTTCAGTTTTCTCTATGATTTGTTTCCGCTTCAAGTAGACCTAAGCAGAGACTGTGGAAAAGCACTTTCATTGAGAGAGGTTGCCAAGCTTCCAAGAAATAACGAGTTTCCGAAATACCAGCAAATATTTTTTCACGCAATCTTGATGACACTTGGTGGTAAGGACAAGTACACAAATCCCACTTGGGTCACCAAATTTTGTTCTTCTAGGTTGAAGAATTCGTCTACAGTAGCAGTTTTTATTTTTAGGTTTCACTCTGTTCTCTCCTATATAGATAGATGAATTTGGAACTCTAAATCCAACATGGTTTGTAGTAGCTCTTTGAAACTTGAAAAAATAAAGGAGTTCTCAGTTTTGTCTCTATGATTTGTTTCCGCTTCAAGTAGCCCTAAGCAGAGACTGTGGAAAAGCACTTTCATTGAGAGGGGTTGCAAAGCTTCTAAGAGATAACGAGTTTCCGAATTACCAGCAAATATTTTTTCACCCAATGTTGATGATACGTGGTGGTGAAGATCGGTACACAAATCCCACTTGGCTCACCAAATTTTGTCCTTCTTCGTTGAATCGTTCGTCAACAGTAGCAGTTTTTATTTTTAGGTTTCACTCTGTTCTCTGCTATATAGATAGATGAATTTGGAACTCTAAATCCAACATGGTTTGTAGTAGCTCTTTGAAACTTGACAAAGTAAAGGAGTTCTCAGTTTTGTCTGTATGGTTTGTTTCCTCTTCAAATAGCCCTGGAACAGACTTTGGAAAGCACTTTCATTGAGATTGGTTGCCAAGCTTCTAAGAAATTACGAGTTTCTGAAATACCAGCAAACATTTTTTCACGCAATCTTGATGACACTTAGTGGTAAGGACAAGTACACAAATCCCACTTGGGTCACCAAATTTTGTTCTTCTAGGTTGAAGCATTCGTCTACAGTAGCATTTTTTATTTTTAGGTTTCACTCTGTTCTCTCCTAAATAGATAGATGAATTTGGAACTCTAAATCCAATATGGTTTGTAGTAGCTCTTTAAAACGTGACAAAGTAAAGGAATTCTCAGTTTTGTCTCTATGAGTTGTTTCCGCTTCATGTAGCCCTAAGCAGAGACTGTGGAACAGCACTTTCATTGAGAGGGGTTGCCAAGCTTCTAAGAAATAACGAGTTTCCGAAATACCAGCAAATATTTTTTCACCCAATCTTGATGATACTTGGTGGTGAAGATCGGTACACAAATCCCACTTGACTCACCAAATTTTGTTCTTCTAGGTTGAAGCGTTCGTTTACAGTAGCAGTTTTTATTTTTAGGTTTCACTCTGTTCTCTCCTATATAGATAGATGAATTTGGAACTCTAAATCCAATATGGTTTGTAGTAGCTATTTGAAACTTGACAAAATAAAGGAGCTGTCAGTTTTGTCTCTATGATTTGTTTCCGCTTCAAGTAGCCCTAAGCAGAGACTGTGGAAAAGCACTTTCATTGAGAGAGGTTGCCAAGCTTCCAAGAAATAACAAGTTTCCGAAATACCAGCAAATATTTTTTCACGCAATCTTGATGACACTTAGTGGTAATGATCACTACACAAATCCCACTTGGCTCACCAAATTTTGTTCTTCTAGGTTGAAGCATTCGTCTACAGTAGCAGTTTTTAATTTTAGGTTTCACTCTGTTCTCTCCTATATAGATAGATGAATTTGGAACTCTAAATCCAACATGGTTTGTAGTAGCTCTTGAAACTTGACAAAGTAAAGGAGTTCTCAGTTTTGTCTCTATGTTTGTTTCCTCTTCAAATAGCCCTGGCACAGACTGTGGAAAAGCACTTTCATTGAGACGGGTTGCCAAGCTTCTAAGAAATTACGAGTTTCCGAAATACCAGCAAACTTTTTTTCACGCAATCTTGATGACACTTTGTTGGTAAGGACAAGTACACAAATCCCACATGGGTCACCAAATTTTGTTCTTCTAGGTTGAAGCATTCGTCTACAGTAGCAGTTTTTATTTTTAGGTTTCACTCTGTTCTCTTCTATATAGATAGATGAATTTGGAACTCTAAATCCAACATGGTTCGTAGTAGCTCTTTGAAACTTGAAAAAATAAAGGAGTTCTCAGTTTTGTCTCTATGATTTGTTTCCGCTTCATGTAGCCCTAAGCAGAGACTGTGGAAAAGCACTTTCATTGAGAGGGGTTGCCAAGCTTCTAAGAAATAACGAGTTTCCGAATTACCAGCAAATATTTTTTCACCCAATGTTGATGATACGTGGTGGTGAAGATCGGTACACAAATACCACTTAGCTCAACAAATTTGGTCCTTCTTGGTTGAAGCGTTCGTCAACAGTAGCAGTTTTATATTTAGGTTTCACTCTGTTCTCGGCTATATAGATAGATGAATTTGGAAATCTAAATCCAACATGGTTTGTAGTAGCTATTTGAAACTTGACAAAATAAAGGAGTTCTCAGTTTTGTCTCTATGGTTTGTTTGCTCTTCAAGTAGCCCTATTCACAGACTGTGGAAAAGCACTTTCATTGAGAGGGGTTGCCAAGCTTCTGAGAAATAACGAGTTTCCGAAATACCAGCAAATATTTTTCACCCAATCTTGATGATACTTGTTGGTGATGATCAGTACACATATCCCACTTGGCTCACCAAATTTTGTTCTTCTAGGTTGAAGCGTTCGTCTACAGTAGCAATTTTTATATTTAGGTTTCACTCTGTTCTCTCCTATATAGATAGATGAATTTGGAACTCTAAATCCAACATGGTTTGCAGTGGCTCTTTGAAACTTTACAAATTAAAGGAGATCTGAGTTTTCTCTCTATGGTTTGATTCCTCTTCATGTAGCCCCAGGCACACATGGTGGAAAAGCTCTTTCATTGAGAGGTGTTGCCAAGCTTCTAAGAAATTACGAGTTTCCAAAATACCAGCAAATATTTTTTCACCCAATCTTGATGATACTTGGTGGTAAGGACAAGTACACCATTCCCACTTGGCTCACCAAATTTTATTCTTCTAGGTTGAAGCATTTGTCTACAGTAGCAGTTTTTATTTTTAGGTTTCACTCTGTTCTCTCCTATATAGATAGATGAATTTGGAACTCTAAATCCAATATGGTTTGTAGTAGCTATTTGAAACTTGACAAAATAAAGGAGCTTTCAGTTTTGTCTCTATGATTTGTTTCCGCTTCAAGTAGACCTAAGCAGAGACTGTGGAAAAGCACTTTCATTGAGAGAGGTTGCCAAGCTTCCAAGAAATAACGAGTTTCCGAAATACCAGCAAATATTTTTTCACGCAATCTTGATGACACTTGGTGGTGAAGATCGGTACACAAATCCCACTTGGCTCACCAAATTTTGTTCTTCTAGGTTGAAGCGTTCTTCTACAGTAGCATTTTTATATTTAGGTTTCACTCTGTTCTCTCCTATATAGATAGATGAATTTGGAACTCTAAATCCAATATGGTTTGTAGTAGCTATTTGAAACTTGACAAAATAAAGGAGCTTTCAGTTTTGTCTCTATGATTTGTTTCCGCTTCAAGTAGCCCTAAGCAGAGACTGTGGAAAAGCACTTTCATTGAGAGGGTTGCAAAGCTTCTAAGAGATAACGAGTTTCCGAATTACCAGCAAATATTTTTTCACCCAATGTTGATGATACGTGGTGGTGAAGATCGGTACACAAATCCCACTTGGCTCACCAAATTTTTTTGTCCTTCTTCGTTGAATCGTTCGTCAACAGTAGCAGTTTTTATTTTTAGGTTTCACTCTGTTCTCTGCTATATAGATAGATGAATTTGGAACTCTAAATCCAACATGGTTTGTAGTAGCTATTTGAAACTTGACAAAATAAAGGAGTTCTCAGTTTTGTCTCTATGGTTTGTTTCCTCTTAAAGTAGCCCTAGGCACAGACTGTGGAAAAGCACTTTCATTAAGAGGGATTGCCAAGCTTCTAAGAAATAACGAGTTTCCGAAATACCAGCAAATATTTTTTCACCCAATCTTGATGATACTTGGTGGTGAAGATCAGTACACAAATCCCACTTGGCTCACCAAATTTTTTTCTTCTAGGTTGAAGCGTTCGTCTACAGTAGCAGTTTTTATATTTAGGTTTCACTCTGTTCTCTCCTATATAGATAGATGAATTTGGAACTCTAAATCCAATATGGTTTGTAGTAGCTATTTGAAACTTGACAAAATAAAGGAGCTTTCAGTTTTGTCTCTATGATTTGTTTCCGCTTCAAGTAGCCCTAAGCAGAGACTGTGGAAAAGCACTTTCATTGAGAGAGGTTGCCAAGCTTCCAAGAAATAACGAGTTTCCGAAATACCAGCAAATATTTTTTCACCCAATCTTGATGATACTTGGTGGTAAGGACAAGTACACAAATCCCACTTGGCTCACCAAATTGTTCTTCTAAGTTGAAGCATTCGTCTACAGTAGCAGTTTTTATTTTTAGGTTTCACTCTGTTCTCTCCTATGTAGATAGATGAATTTGGAACTCTAAATCCAATATGGCTTGTAGTAGCTCTTTGAAACGTGACAAAGTAAAGGAATTCTCAGTTTTGTCTCTATGATTTGTTTCCGCTTCATGTAGCCCTAAGCAGAGACTGTGGAAAAGCACTTTCATTGAGAGGGGTTGCCAAGCTTCTAAGAAATAACGAGTTTCCGATTTACCAGCAAATATTTTTTCACCCAATGTTGATGATACGTGGTGGTGAAGATCGGTACACAAATCCCACTTGGCTCACCAAATTTTGTCCTTCTTGGTTGAATCGTTCGTCAACAGTAGCAGTTTTTATTTTTAGGTTTCACTCTGTTCTCTGCTATATAGATAGATGAATTTGGAACTCTAAATCCAACATGGATTGTAGTAGCTCTTTGAAACTTGACAAAATAAAGGAGTTCTCAGTTTTGTCTCTATGGTTTGTTTCCTCTTCAAGTAGCCCTAGGCACAGACTGTGGAAAAGCACTTTCATTGAGAGGGGTTGCAAGGCTCTAAGAAATAACGATTTTCCGAAATACCAGCAAATATTTTTTCACCCAGTCTTGATGATACTTGTTGGTGATGATCAGTACACAAATCCCACATGGCTCACCAAATTTTGTTCTTCTAGGTTGAAGCGTTCGTCTACAGCAGCAATTTTTATATTTAGGTTGCACTCTGTTCTCTCCTACATAGATAGATGAATTTGGAACTCTAAATCCAACATGGTTTGTAGTGGCTCTTTGAAACCTGACAAAATAAAGGAGTTCTCAGGTTTTTCTCTATGGTATGTTTCCTCTTCAAGTAGCCCCAGGCACAAACGGTGGAAAAGCACTTTCATTTAGAGGGGTTGCCAAGCTTCCAAGAAATTACGAGTTTCCGATTACCAGCAAATATTTTTTCACCCAATCTTGATGATACTTGGTGTTTACGATCGGTACACAAATCCCACTTGACTCACCAAATTTTGTTCTTCTAGGTTGAAGCGTTCGTCAACAGTAGCAGTTTTATATTTAGGTTTCACTCTGTTCTCGGCTATATAGATAGATGAATTTGGAAATCTAAATCCAACATGGTTTGTAGTAGCTCTTTGAAACTTGACAAAATAAAGGAGTTCTCAGTTTTGTCTCTATGGTTTGTTTCCCCCTCAAGTAGCCCTGGCACAGACTGTGGAAAAGCACTTTCATTGAGACGGGTTGCCAAGCTTCTAAGAAATTACGAGTTTCCGAAATACCAGCAAACTTTTTTTCACGCAATCTTGATGACACTTTGTTGGTAAGGACAAGTACACAAATCCCACATGGGTCACCAAATTTTGTTCTTCTAGGTTGAAGCATTCGTCTACAGTAGCAGTTTTTATTTTTAGGTTTCACTCTGTTCTCTCCTATATAGATAGATGAATTTGGAACTCTAAATCCAACATGGTTCGTAGTAGCTCTTTGAAACTTGAAAAAATAAAGGAGTTCTCAGTTTTGTCTCTATGATTTGTTTCCGCTTCATGTAGCCCTAAGCAGAGACTGTGGAAAAGCACTTTCATTGAGAGGGGTTGCCAAGCTTCTAAAAAATAACGAGTTTCCGAATTACCAGCAAATATTTTTTCACCCAATGTTGATGATACGTGGTGGTGAAGATCGGTACACAAATACCACTTAGCTCAACAAATTTGGTCCTTCTTGGTTGAAGCGTTCGTCAACAGTAGCAGTTTTATATTTAGGTTTCACTCTGTTCTCGGCTATATAGATAGATGAATTTGGAAATCTAAATCCAACATGGTTTGTAGTAGCTATTTGAAACTTGACAAAATAAAGGAGTTCTCAGTTTTGTCTCTATGGTTTGTTTGCTCTTCAAGTAGCCCTATTCACAGACTGTGGAAAAGCACTTTCATTGAGAGGGGTTGCCAAGCTTCTGAGAAATAACGAGTTTCCGAAATACCAGCAAATATTTTTTCACCCAATCTTGATGATACTTGTTGGTGATGATCAGTACACATATCCCACTTGGCTCACCAAATTTTGTTCTTCTAGGTTGAAGCGTTCGTCTACAGTAGCAATTTTTATATTTAGGTTTCACTCTGTTCTCTCGTATATAGATAGATGAATTTGGAACTCTAAATCCAACATGGTTTGCAGTGGCTCTTTGAAACTTTACAAAATAAAGGAGATCTGAGTTTTCTCTCTATGGTTTGATTCCTCTTCATGTAGCCCCAGGCACACATGGTGGAAAAGCTCTTTCATTGAGAGGTGTTGAAAAGCTTCTAAGAAATTACGAGTTTCCAAAATACCAGCAAATATTTTTTCACCCAATCTTGATGATACTTGGTGGTAAGGACAAGTACACCAATCCCACTTGGCTCACCAAATTTTATTCTTCTAGGTTGAAGCATTTGTCTACAGTAGCAGTTTTTATTTTTAGGTTTCACTCTGTTCTCTCCTATATAGATAGATGAATTTGGAACTCTAAATCCAACATGGTTTGTAGTAGCTCTTTGAAACTTGGCAAAATAAAGGAGTTCTCAGTTTTGTCTCTATGGTTTGATTCCTCTTCAACTAGCCCTAGGCACAGACTGTGGAAAAGCACTTTCATTGAGAGGGGTTGCCAAGCTTCTAAGAAATAAAGAGTTTCCGAAATACCAGCAAATATTTTTTCAATCAATCTTGATGATACTTGGTGGTGAAGATCAGTACACAAATCCCACTTGGCTCACCAAATTTTGTTCTTCTAGGTTGAAGCGTTCGTCTACAGTAGCAGTTTTTATATTTAGGTTTCACTCTGTTCTCTCCTATATAGATAGATGAATTTGGAACTCTAAATCCAATATGGTTTGTAGTAGCTATTTGAAACTTGACAAAATAAAGGAGCTTTCAGTTTTGTCTCTATGATTTGTTTCCGCTTCAAGTAGACCTAAGCAGAGACTGTGGAAAAGCACTTTCATTGAGAGAGGTTGCCAAGCTTCCAAGAAATAACGAGTTTCCGAAATACCAGCAAATATTTTTTCACGCAATCTTGATGACACTTGGTGGTAAGGACAAGTACACAAATCCCACTTGGGTCACCAAATTTTGTTCTTCTAGGTTGAAGAATTCGTCTACAGTAGCAGTTTTTATTTTTAGGTTTCACTCTGTTCTCTGCTATATAGATAGATGAATTTGGAACTCTAAATCCAACATGGTTTGTAGTAGCTATTTGAAACTTGACAAAATAAAGGAGTTCTCAGTTTTGTCTCTATGGTTTGTTTCCTCTTAAAGTAGCCCTAGGCACAGACTGTGGAAAAGCACTTTCATTGAGAGGGATTGCCAAGCTTCTAAGAAATAACGAGTTTCCGAAATACCAGCAAATATTTTTTCACCCAATCTTGATGATACTTGGTGGTGAAGATCGGTACACAAATCCCACTTGGCTCACCAAATTTTGTTCTTCTAGGTTGAAGCGTTCGTCTACAGTAGCAGTTTTTATATTTAGGTTTCACTCTGTTCTCTCCTATATAGATAGATGAATTTGGAACTCTAAATCCAATATGGTTTGTAGTAGCTATTTGAAACTTGACAAAATAAAGGAGCTTTCAGTTTTGTCTCTATGATTTGTTTCCGCTTCAAGTAGACCTAAGCAGAGACTGTGGAAAAGCACTTTCATTGAGAGAGGTTGCCAAGCTTCCAAGAAATAACGAGTTTCCGAAATACCAGCAAATATTTTTTCACGCAATCTTGATGACACTTGGTGGTGAAGATCGGTACACAAATCCCACTTGGCTCACCAAATTTTGTTCTTCTAGGTTGAAGCGTTCGTCTACAGTAGCAGTTTTTATATTTAGGTTTCACTCTGTTCTCTCCTATATAGATAGATGAATTTGGAACTCTAAATCCAATATGGTTTGTAGTAGCTATTTGAAACTTGACAAAATAAAGGAGCTTTCAGTTTTGTCTCTATGATTTGTTTCCGCTTCAAGTAGCCCTAAGCAGAGACTGTGGAAAAGCACTTTCATTGAGAGGGGTTGCAAAGCTTCTAAGTGATAACGAGTTTCCGAATTACCAGCAAATATTTTTTCACCCAATGTTGATGATACGTGGTGGTGAAGATCGGTACACAAATCCCACTTGGCTCACCAAATTTTGTCCTTTTTCGTTGAATCGTTCGTCAGCAGTAGCAGTTTTTATTTTTAGGTTTCACTCTGTTCTCTGCTATATAGATAGATGAATTTGGAACTCTAAATCCAACATGGTTTGTAGTAGCTATTTGAAACTTGACAAAATAAAGGAGTTCTCAGTTTTGTCTCTATGGTTTGTTTCCTCTTAAAGTAGCCCTAGGCACAGACTGTGGAAAAGCACTTTCATTGAGAGGGATTGCCAAGCTTCTAAGAAATAACGAGTTTCCGAAATACCAGCAAATATTTTTTCACCCAATCTTGATGATACTTGGTGGTGAAGATCGGTACACAAATCCCACTTGGCTCACCAAATTTTGTTCTTCTAGGTTGAAGCGTTCGTCTACAGTAGCAGTTTTTATATTTAGGTTTCACTCTGTTCTCTCCTATATAGATAGATGAATTTGGAACTCTAAATCCAATATGGTTTGTAGTAGCTATTTGAAACTTGACAAAATAAAGGAGCTTTCAGTTTTGTCTCTATGATTTGTTTCCGCTTCAAGTAGCCCTAAGCAGAGACTGTGGAAAAGCACTTTCATTGAGAGAGGTTGCCAAGCTTCCAAGAAATAACGAGTTTCCGAAATACCAGCAAATATTTTTTCACCCAATCTTGATGATACTTGGTGGTAAGGACAAGTACACAAATCCCACTTGGCTCACCAAATTGTTCTCTAAGTTGAAGCATTCGTCTACAGTAGCAGTTTTTATTTTTAGGTTTCACTCTGTTCTCTCCTATGTAGATAGATGAATTTGGAACTCTAAATCCAATATGGTTTGTAGTAGCTCTTTGAAACGTGACAAAGTAAAGGAATTCTCAGTTTTGTCTCTATGATTTGTTCCCGCTTCATGTAGCCCTAAGCAGAGACTGTGGAAAAGCACTTTCATTGAGAGGGGTTGCCAAGCTTCTAAGAAATAACGAGTTTCCGATTTACCAGCAAATATTTTTTCACCCAATGTTGATGATACGTGGTGGTGAAGATCGGTACACAAATCCCACTTGGCTCACCAAATTTTGTCCTTCTTGGTTGAATCGTTCGTCAACAGTAGCAGTTTTTATTTTTAGGTTTCACTCTGTTCTCTGCTATATAGATAGATGAATTTGGAACTCTAAATCCAACATGGATTGTAGTAGCTCTTTGAAACTTGACAAAATAAAGGAGTTCTCAGTTTTGTCTCTATGGTTTGTTTCCTCTTCAAGTAGCCCTAGGCAGAGACTGTGGAAAAGCACTTTCATTGAGAGGGGTTGCAAGGCTCTAAGAAATAACGATTTTCCGAAATACCAGCAAATATTTTTTCACCCAGTCTTGATGATACTTGTTGGTGATGATCAGTACACAAATCCCACATGGCTCACCAAATTTTGTTCTTCTAGGTTGAAGCGTTCGTCTACAGCAGCAATTTTTATATTTAGGTTGCACTCTGTTCTCTCCTATATAGATAGATGAATTTGGAACTCTAAATCCAACATGGTTTGTAGTGGCTCTTTGAAACCTGACAAAATAAAGGAGTTCTCAGGTTTTTCTCTATGGTATGTTTCCTCTTCAAGTAGCCCCAGGCACAAACGGTGGGAAAGCACTTTCATTTAGAGGGGTTGCCAAGCTTCCAAGAAATTACGAGTTTCCGATTACCAGCAAATATTTTTCACCCAATCTTGATGATACTTGGTGTTTACGATCGGTACACAAATCCCACTTGACTCACCAAATTTTGTTCTTCTAGGTTGAAGCGTTCGTCAACAGTAGCAGTTTTATATTTAGGTTTCACTCTGTTCTCGGCTATATAGATAGATGAATTTGGAAATCTAAATCCAACATGGTTGTAGTAGCTCTTTGAAACTTGACAAAATAAAGGAGTTCTCAGTTTTGTCTCTATGGTTTGTTTCCCCCTCAAGTAGCCCTGGCACAGACTGTGGAAAAGCACTTTCATTGAGAGGGGTTGCCAATCTTCCAAAAAATAACGAGTTTCCGAAATACCAGCAAATATTTTTTCACCCAATCTTGATGATACTTGGTGTTTACGATCGGTACACAAATCCCACTTGGCTCACCAAATTTTGTTCTTCTAGGTTGAATCTTTCGTCTACAGTAGCAATTTTTATATTTAGGTTACACTCTGTTCTCTCCTATATAGATAGATGAATTTGGAACTCTAAATCCAACATGGTTTATAGTAGCTCTTTGAAACGTGACAAAGTAAAGGAATTCTCAGTTTTGTCTATATGATTTGTTTCCGCTTCATGTAGCCCTAAGCAGAGACTGTGGAAAAGCACTTTCATTGAGAGGGGTTGCCAAGCTTCTAAGAAATAACGAGTTTCCGAATTACCAGCAAATATTTTTTCACCCAATGTTGATGATACGTGGTGGTGAAGATCGGTACACAAATACCACTTAGCTCAACAAATTTGGTCCTTCTTGGTTGAAGCGTTCGTCAACAGTAGCAGTTTTATATTTAGGTTTCACTCTGTTCTCTCCTATATAGATAGATGAATTTGGAACACTAAATCCAACATGGTTTGTAGTAGCTCTTTGAAACTTGGCAAAATAAAGGAGTTCTCAGTTTTGTCTCTATGGTTTGATTCCTCTTCAACTAGCCCTAGGCACAGACTGTGGAAAAGCACTTTCATTGCGAGGGGTTGCCAAGCTTCTAAGAAATAAAGAGTTTCCGAAATACCAGCAAATATTGTTTCACCCAGTCTTGATGATACTTG